>NW_027411704.1:98583-236009 GCF_047663935.1 Musca autumnalis
CGTATAAGTAATATCGGTTGAGTTGTTTATTATACGCAACTAAAGGCCAATTAATACAATATTAGAGATTTGTGAAGGGTTTTAAGTAATATGTATTTACATAAGTGAATGTCGGCAAAATGGAAACGTACCAAATTGGACGCAAAGGATATGACGATAATTATTAAAAAATAAATTTACAAAATAACAGAAAGCTAATCTTCAGATGTTAATGATGACTTTTGTAAAATTCGTAGCAAGCCATACACGTTTCTGCCTTAATGTCCTCTTAAATTCCTTCCACACTAGCTCCCTGACAAATTAATATTCCAGTGATTTAAATTTAATGGGAAATTCTAATGATAAGCTCCTTAAAGGTAGTTTGGAAATCAAGATAAAGGGTTCTAACGGATGCAATTTTCTATTCTCTTTCAATCATTTAACCTGGAATACTTCTCATATTCGACCTCACACCTAATAAACCAGAACCAAACCACTGCCTTCCAATTTGGCCATTGGAATCTGCATACATTACATACATACACGGAGAAAAAACGCACATATGTGATGAGAGGGACTGTGGCAAACAAACATATGTTTGGATTCAAATATTTGATGTTTGGGTCCAAACATATATTTGTTTGCTGCATTTCTTTTTTCTCCGTGTATGTATGTCCAAAAACACACTCATTATAAAGCATTACGCAACAATGTAAGTAATTTCCTGTGATCATTATTGTGCTTTTAAATTGCCAACAACAACAACAGCTGAACTCTGGGAAATTTTTACACAACAGTTTGCAACAAACGCATTACAAAATCTTCCATCCGGGCACTTAATACAATTAATATTAATCATACGTTGCACAACATTATACAAATTATGCAGCAGCATTCAGCCTTAGGCCGCCACATGGCAAAGCGTTTCATTTCACTTCGAATGTAACTGTCGTTCATTCAAATCTATGTACACATATTGTATGCCCAGAGACATGGAGACAATTCGTAGATTTATTATGAATAACGAATGACATTTGAATATTTAAATGTGCAGATATTTGCAACATGTAAGAAAACTCAGGCATAAGAATGAATAATTTGTTGGCAAATATTTGCAACATTTAAATATTAATTTTAATTTATTGTGAGAGTTCAATACAAACAAGGTGCCTCACTGAATTCAAAGAAAACAAGTAAAAAAGTATCAGTCGCTTTGCCGACAGAGATATACCCTCAGCCTGTGTATATTGAAATAATTTTTCCCAAAATACGTATGTATTTAGGGGGTTTTAAAAATTTTTGGGCGTTTGAACCGACAAAAATATTGATTAGAATTAAAGATCAAAAGTTTTGCGGAGGAGATACTAAAAGGAATGGATCGACAATGACCGTTATGGAAGTGGATCTCCAGCCACATCATATGGTGCCATAGGGGGTTTTTACATTCTTCGGGCTATTTGCTCAAGAAGTATGGACTTGCCCCTATAAAAGCTTTTACCATCGTAAATGAGGCAGCGAATGCAAGTGGCTTCAACAAAAATCAAAGTGATTCGATATCAGGTCTTAAAGTCAACTTATCCGAAATTTTGTGTGTGAGGTACCGGATGGGGTGGACAAATATAGTCAATATTTAAACCTGATCTATATCTGGTAGATATATTAGGATGTGTAAAATGTAGACCAATTCGGCCACTCCCTTCAAGAGTTACCGTACGAACAATTTTTCCGAACATTTTTGAACTTTTGTGGGGGAGGTACCTGAAGGAGTAGACCGATATGGCTTATCAGCAAACTTAAACCATGTTTGGACAAAATATTACTAAGGCCATATGGATCAAATCGGTTACTTCTTTTTAGAGTTATGGTGCGCACACATTTTCCGAACATTTTCGAACTTTTGTGGGGGAGGTACCGGAAGGAGTGGACCGATGTAGCCCATCTTCGAACTTAAACTAAGTTTGGGTAAAATATTACGAAAGCCAAAATTTTAACCGAATCGGTTTATCCGTTCGAGAGTTATCGTGCGCTCCAGCCAGCCAGCCAGCCAGACAGACAGACGGACGGACAGTGCTCAATCGACTCCAAATTGTCTGAAACACATTTCGTCCAAACAAACTTGGGGTCTAAAACCGTTATTTCGATGAGGCACATTTTGCCCGTCTGAAAGTGTATATACCCTCGTTAGCATAAATGCTGAGGGTACAAAAAAGTACACATGGAAATATGTTTGATATTTTCAACGACAGCAATTATACGCTCACTTATCCTAAACACTATTTTACCACTACTCCAAACTACTAGATGTGGTGCAGACATAAAAAAGATCAAACAGAAGACGTTTAACGCGGTATATACTCAAAATGTTAAAATTTGTTTGAAGGTTTGACCATCACATAAATATGTAGTTTTTGTGGGCTGTGCAGCTTTGCTAAGCAGAGGCTTGAAGTTGAATATTTTAGAGTTTAAAAGAAGTACTGATATGCCAGAAATTTGGTCGGGAAATGACTGGTGAATATCAAACAGCAAAACCAACAAGAGGATCTTCAGGTCTACATGGGAAGAACTTCTATGGAAAATCTTCCGATTCAATAAAAGTCTTCTGATTTTCTAACAGGACTTTCTGGTTTTCTATAGGAAATCTTCAGGTTTTCTAGTCCTGGTCCCCGTAGAGCAGACCTCTATTACTACTAAAAGGAGACATCCTGTTCTTTCATCGTAAGACCTCCTAAATACGAAAGTCATAGGTCTTCTATAACAAGTCTCCTGAGCAGAAGACCTGGGCGTACTCTTATGGAAAACTTGAAGCAATTCCTTTAGAAATAATGCAGTATTCTTATGGAAGAGCAGAAGGCCTTTTTGTAGAATTAGTGGAAGGTCTTCCTAAAGATGATAGCATTTTTAAATAAGCAGGTGGTCTTTTTGCAGAAGAGCAGGATGTGTTTTCATAGAAGAGCAGGAGCTTTTCATATAGAAGACCAGGAAATGTCCTTATAGAAAAAAACAATAATGCTTCTTATAGAAGAACATGAGCTATCCTTACAGGAGAGCAAATGCTCCGCTTATAGAAGAACAGATAGTCTTCTTGTAGAAGACAAGGATATCCTCTTAGAACAGACAGGATACTTTCTTCTAATATTTGTAAAAGAATCCCGCAAGGTATTCTATAAGAATATTTCTAGGGCCTTCAATAAGAAGACCTCCAGGTAATCTATAAGAAGACCATCAGGTAATCTGTAAGAAAACCTCCAAGTATTCTATAAGAAGACATCCAGGTCTTCTATAAATAGACCTACAGGACTACTATAAGAAGACCCCAAGATCTTAAATAAGAAGACTACAATGACTTCTATAAGAAAACCTCCACGTTTTCTAAAAATTCCTTCTGCTCTTCTATAGAAAGGATTCATTGTCTTATACAAGAAGACATCCAAATACCCGTTAGAAGAGAGCAAAAGGCTCAACTTATAGAAGAACACGTAGTCTTCTTGTAGAAGACAAGGATATCCTCTTAGAACAGAGAGGATGCATTCTTATCATATTCGTAAAATAAGCCCGCCAGGTATTCCATAAGAATATTTCTAGGCCCTTTTATATGAAGATTTGCAGATCTTCAATAAGAAGACTTCCAGGTAATCTATAAGAAGACCTTCAGGTAATCTATAAGAAGAACTCCAGGCGTTCTTTAAGAAGACATCCAGGTCTTTTACAAATTGACCTACAGGACTACAACAAGAAGACCCCGAGATCTTAAATAAGAAAACTACATGAACTTCTATAAGAAAACCTCAACGTTTTCAAAAAATTCCTTCTGCTCTTCTATAGAAAGGACTTATGGTCTTATACAAGAAGACCTCCAAATATTCTATAAGAAATCCGTCAGTTCTTCTATAAGAAAATCTCCTGGTCTTTTGTAAGAAGTCCCCTGATCGCACATAAAAGACCAATGGAACACCTCTAGGTCTTCTATAAGAAGCCTCATGTATCCTAGAAGAAGTCTCCCAGGTTTTCAGAAAGATGTCTTCCAGTTATTCTATAAGAAGAACTCCAGACAATCTATAAGAAGGCCACTAAGTCTTCTAAAGAAGACCTCCAGGTCTTATATAAAAATACCTTTAGTACTTCTATAAAATGACCTTTAGGGCTTCTATAAGAAGACTGCCAAGACTTCTATAAAAAGACATCCAGAGCTTTTATAAAATGCTCTTCAGGTCTTCTATAAAAAATAACTGTAGGACTTCCATAAGAAAGCCTCAAGATTTTCGGTAAGAAAACTTTCTATAAACGAATTCCATGACTCTTATAAAAAACCTTTAGCACTTCTATAATAAGACCTCCGGATTTTCTATAATGAGACATCACGCTCTTCTACAAGAAGACATCTTTCTATATGGAGATCACTAGATCTTCTATAGGAAGTCCTCAATTCTTCTATAAGAAGACCTCAAGATCTTGTATAAAGAACTTCAGATCTCCTATAAAATGATTTACAGGTCTTTTAAATGGACACCGCCTTTTCGTCTATACAAAGATCTCCAGTTCACTATAAGAAGTCCTCTAAGTCTTCTATGAGAAGTCCTCCAGGTTCTCTACAAAAAAGGTCAACTATAAAAAGTTTAGTTTTTAGTTCTCCTAAAAAAGTCCCCCATGTCTTTAATAAGAAGGCCTCTTTGTCGTCTGTGAGAAGACGTCCAGAGATTTTATAAGAAAACTTCCAGAGTTTCTATAAAAATACCTTAAGATCTTCTTTAAGAAAACATTCAAATATTTTATAAAAAGTGCTCCAGATCATCTATAAAAAGTCCTCCAGGTCTTCTACAAAAAGACTTCCAGGTCTTCTAAATAAGAAGCTTTCCAGGTCTTCTATAACAGGTAAGAAAACGTTAAGTTCGGCCGGACCGAACTCTTTATACCCTCCACCAAATTAAATTGAAAGAAATGGAATAATAAGTATCCTTTCATCTACGAAAGTACCTAGCTCCGCCTAATTACCTTCAAAATACCAAATATTGGGAGGTACCGTTCTATGGGGGCTATATGAAGGCGTGAACCTATACCAACAAATTTCAGGTGGATCGTTTTATATCCTCAACGAAGACTAATTAACAAATTTCAACCATTTTGGTGGGATAATGAAGCTAAAACCTTAAAAAACACCGAATATCGGGAGGTACCGTTCTATGGGGGCTATATGAAGGCGTGGACCTATACCAACAAATGTCAGGTGGAACGATTTTTTATATCCTCAACAAAGACGAATTGCCAAATTTGAACCATTTTGGTGAGATACAGAAGCTAAAACCTTAACAAGTAAAAAGTCGTTAAGTTCGACCGGGCCGAACTTTTTATACCCTCCACCATAAAATAGTCCTTTCACAATTTTAGGTGGAACAACTTTTCGACAATGGATAGAGGCCTACTGCCTACCACAATTGCTTAAATTACACTGTGAACACAAATGTTGGGGCAGATATAATTCCTTTTGGAGATGAAAGCCCTTGGTGAGTGTATATTAAAAACTCCGAAGGACAGATGTGCCGTGAGTCGAACTTCCGCGTTATGGCGTGATGAAGTTTTTTGCAATGAATTAGCATTATATCTTTGTTTGTTGTTTTTGTGTAGCACTTAAGCAACAGTGAACAAAGATATAACGCTAATTCCTGATGGCCCACAGTGTCTCTAACAAAAATTTCATCACGCCATAACGCGGAAGTTCGACTCACGGCGGATCTGTTCTTCATAATATACTCACCAAGGCCTTTCTTCCCCAAGAGGAATTTTCCATGCCCCAGACTTTCACCTCCATTTTGTTGCACAGTGTTATCTAATCTAATCTAAAAAAGTATGTTCAGCTAGGTGAAAGGTACCACCTACGGGGCTATATCAAAGAGTCAACCTATCTTTAAATTTTTTGTCGGAAAAGTTTTATAGCTGCAGGGAACTTCAAGAGTCAAATTGAGGGTAGTTTCATTAAAACAATGTAGACCCTCAAAAATGGACCCATGTTGACGAATATTAGTGAAGAAATTTCGTGACCACTGAAAATTCCCGAAAATCGGGAGGTACAGTTATATGGGGGGATATACCAAAACATGGACCTATATTGACGATTATTTTTGAATAGACAAAATTGTATCTAAAATTCTCAAAATACCGATCATTACAGCCAGTACGGTTAAAAATTGCAGCTAAAATTCTCAAAATACCGAAAATCGGGATATACCGTTATATGGGGGCTATACCAAAACATGGACCTATGTTGACGATGTTTCATTGGACATGTTTTATGACCACTGAGAACCTCAAATGTCAAATTACAGCTAGTTCGGTTAAAAATTGTAACTAAAATGCTCAAAATAGCGAAAATCGGGAGGTACGGTTATAAGGGGGCCATGGACCTATGTTGACGATGTTTGGTGGAGATGTTTAATGACCACTGAGAACCTCAAATGTCAAATTGTGGCTAAAATTCTCAAAATATCGAAAATCGGGAGGTACCGTTATATGGGGGCTATACCAAAACATGGACCTATGTTGACGATGTTTGGTGGAGATATTTCATGACCACTGAGAACCTCAAATTGCAAATTGCAGCTAGTTCGGTTAAAAATTGTAGCTAAAATTCTCAAAATACCAAAATCGGGAGGTACCGATATATGGGGCTATACCAAAAGATGGACCTATGTTGACTATGTTTCGTGGAGATGTTTAATGACCACTGATAACCTCAAATGTCAAATTGCAGATAGTTCGGTTACAAATTGTGGCTAAAATTCTCAAAATACCGAAAATCGGGAGGTACCGTTATATGGGGGCTATACCAAAACATGGACCTATGTTGACGATGTTTGGTGGAGATATTTCATGACCACTGAGAACCTCAAATGGCAAATTACAGATAGTTCGGTTAAAAATTGTGGCTAAAGTGCTCAAAATACCGAAAATCGGGAGGTACCGTTATATGAGGACTATACCAAAACATGGACCTATGCCCATATCCTTTGTGATATAAGTTTGTTGATCACTAGGAACCCTAAGGGCCAAATTATAGCTAATTCGATCTGCAAATGTGGCGAAGAACGTCAAGATACCTCAAATCCGGAGGTACCGTTATATGGGGGCTATACCAAAGAGTGGACCGATATAGCCCATCTTCGAACTTGACCTGCCTATGGAAAAAAGACCCTCGCGTGCAAAATTTCAGCACTCTATCTCATTTATTGCGGACGCTAGAGTGATTACAACAGACGGACAGACGGACATGGCTAGATCGTCTTACAATTTTATCTTGATCAAGAATATATATACTTTATAGGGTCGCAAATGATTAGTTCGATGTGTTACAAACGGAATGACAAACTAAATATACCCTCCATACTATGGTGGAGGGTATAAAAATACCGAAAATTTGGCGGTACCGTTCTATGGGGGCTATATCAAAACGTGGACCGATATATCCCATTTGCAATACCAACCATCCAGCAAGTAATAAAAACTTCTGTACCAAATATTGACTCTCTATCAACAGACAGACGGACGGACGGACGGACGGACAGACGGACACGGTTAAATCGACATAGAATTTTATGCTGATCAATAATATATATAGTTTATAGGGTCTCCGACGAATATTTCGATGTGTTACAAACGGTATGACAAATTTAATTATACCCTCCATATGGTGGAGCGTAGAAAAAAGCCTATTGGTCTCCTAAAAAAGTCCTCCAGATCTTTTATAAGAAGGCCTCCTTGTCGTCTATGAGAAGACCTCCAGATTTTCTATAAGAAGTCCTCCAGATCATCTATGAGAATACCTCTAGATCTTCTTCACAAAGTCTTCCAGGTATTCTATAAAAGGACTACTTGTCGTCTATAAGAACACCTACAGGTTTTCTATAAGAATATTTCAACATTCTCAATAAGAAGAGCGCAGATCCGTTATAATAATTCATTTAGATCTCCTTCTTCTCGCATATAAGAAAACCTAAAAATTTTCCGTTGAAAGAAGTCCTCCAGATCATCGATACGAAGATGTCCAGATCTTATATATAATTATCTTTTGTTCGCCTCTGAAGGTTCTCCTCTGTTCGCCTATAAAGTCTCCTATCTATATGTCAATAAAGACTCCAATCAGTTTGTCTATAAGGACTCCCTTCTCGCCTAGTTCATTCGCTCTCGTTTAACAAAAACTTCAATACACTCATTATATAGGCACTCTCCGGCTCGTATATAAAAACTGCGTAGACCTGTCTATAAAGACTACTTTTATCTATCCCATAAAGACTTCATTTCAGTCGTTTAGTCTTCCTCTATAACAGCAAGTAAAGAGAGTTTCTTTCTCCACTCACACAATTTAACTGATTGAAAAACAATGGACCCGCACAATGACAACAGCGTTTGCTCAAATTTTTGTTGTTGTGGCTCGATTGCTTCTCTATAACCTTCTTCTTTTCCGTCGTAATGTAATGCCCAATGACTCTATGTCATATCCACTATCTCCTTTAGTGGTACGAGTATCATGCTTGTTCTTTAATTTTCAACTTATTTCTTTTATCGTCTTCTTTTATTGTTGCTTAATAGTTTGTCGTACAAAGTACAGTGACGACAATGGCAGCAGCAGCAGCAACAAAAGACCCAACAAATGTTTGCAATTTTTTTTTTTGACTATGCATGTGAATGCCATACCCTCTCTAAATTTCCCTCTCTTTCTACCTCTGCTTGTAAAGTGAATAGTAGGAATAGTTGTAAAATGTGAGTGGTTTGCATCGCCATGTTCGTCGTTTGCCTTAAAATGTGAGTATACAAAGTGGCCCCTCTTAGTTTCTTCATGAGCTTCCTCAGTAATTTGATATGCCAGTGTGGCATGAGTGCATGAGTTTGTTGCCGAGTTTATTTTGTTGGTTGGTGGTGTTTGCTGCATGGCTTGTTTGGTGGCTTACAGCAGCTTGCTTGTTTTCAACTTGACATAATGTTGATCTTGTCTCGTCTTGGTTTAAATTTGGCCTTTGCGTTTTTTTTCATTTCTTCCTTCGCAAGCTTTCGTTAAAGAAAACATTTGTTACTTTTCCATAATCGTGGCAGTTTTTGCAATTTTGTTAGAGAACACATCAAATGTGATTATAGTACTCAAAAATAATTACTGACACACTGAGTTTGTCAAAGCATGGCATTGATTATGGCCAGTTCTTGTAGGCAAGCGGAAGCAAGTGACTACAGTAAGTTGCAAAGAAAACATGTTATGCTTAAAGTGTACAGCCAACGGGGCAAAGCAAACCCCCAGTGCTTGTTCTTCACTTTTTTCTTATTCTACAGTTGTTGTGATTTTCAGTTACCATTCTTTGGAGCTGTTGAAAGAAGATGCTTTTGTAAGCAGAAAACCCCAAACAAAACAACTTTTTGTGTCGTCTTTTCCTTGTATGAGACCCACTCCCATCAGTAGCCGTTTTTGTGTATGCATTCCTTTGGTAGTTTGTTCTCAAGTTTTTGATTTTTTCAACTTTAGTTTTTTTCTTTTTCTCCTCCTTCTTAGACTGCAACTGGCTTTCTGTGAAGGAAGAAAAAAGTGAAATTATTTTATGTTCCATGGACTTATTTCCCTTTGGAAGTGAAAAAAAAAGAACTAAGACAAATTGAATGTGTACTTGTTTTCTTTCTTCTTCGGAAAAACTTCGTATCACTTGTTGTAGCTCAGTTTTCTTTTCTTCTTCCTTGCTTCTGATGATTATTATAGTAATTATTCTTTGTGTCGTTGGCAAATTTATAGCCTTGTTTTGCAAAAATTGCTCAACTTTTTTTTCGGAGGAAAAAAAAACAACCTGACTTTGATAGTTGAACGAAAACTTTAAAAAAACAAAAACTGTGGGTGATACTGCTGATACGTAACATAAGATGGTGTTGAAATGGAGGTCAAGAATGACGGAAGAAAATAATGTTAATTTTTAGGTTAATTGTCATCTATAGATCAATTACTTTAAACACTCCCACGGCAGTGGGTTCTTTCGTACCGGATTGACCCGGAACCACACAACATGACCGTTCCGGCCAGCGGCTGTCACCTCAGTGTACATGTGTTGGTATTTGTTTCGTTTTTCTGTGTTGGGAGCAGCATATCCCGGAATGCCTGCTTTTTGGTCCGTGCCGGACGGAGGAAAACCCTGCATGCTGCGTGAATACAGTCCCCAGTGAGTCGTCGTCAGATTACAAAACTCCCTCATCGTAAGGTTATGAGACATTATCATTGCTGCAGCCGCTCGCCATATCCTTGCTGGTCGAATACCCGACGTAAGACCAAACTTCCCAGCAGAGGCGACGGGATTAGCAAATGAGTGTCAGGGAGCTGACACTGGAAGTTGACAGGCTGGTCGGCGAATATAAGCGGAACAAGTGGTTTAATCATCTGAAGAGTTGCAACATTGGAGCCGGTATAAGTGAATTGTGGGCAACGGTTAAGTCACTCTCGAACCCTGGAAAGATAGACGATAGGACCTCAGTCACGTTTGGCGACGTTACGTTGACTGACCCGAAAAGATGCGCAAGTTATTTCAATCAACAGTTTGTCGAGCACTCCGAGAGTGACAGGGGCGCATCAGATCTCTTCCTGCCGAGGATGAACCACCACAGTTTACAGTGGATGATGTTTCGAATACCATCAGGAACGCTAAATCATCCAAAGCGTTGGGCCGTGATGGAATCTCCATGGTAATGCTGAAGCAGCTGGATGAGCCGGGAGTGGAGTATCTCACTAAATTTCGCAACCTGTCGCTAACCACCCTCATTGTCCCCGAAGAAAGGAGTCTTTATAGACGAGCTGAAAGAAGTCTTTATTGACGAGCATTAGGGAATCTTTATACGCAACCCCGAAGGCGACTTTATAGACGATCGCAAGGGAGTCCTTTTAGACAAACAACAGGGAACATTTATAGACGCGTTAAGAGGAGTGCTTTAAAACAGGATAAATGAAATATCTGTAGGCAAAGGAGGCTTTATAGTCGAGGCGAAGGAAGTCCTTATATACTAGCTTAAAGGAGTCTTCATAGTCGAACTGTGAGCCAGAGAGAGTCTTTACAAACGAGCTGAGGAGTGTCATTATTGAGCTGAATGAAGTCTTTATATACGAGCTGAAGGGAGTCCCTATAGACAAGGAGAAGGTAGTCTTTATATACGAGCTGAAGGGAGTCTTTATAAAAGAGCTGAAGGATGTTTTTATAGACGAGCAGAAGGGAGTCTTTATAGACGAGCTGAAGAGGTGACGGGACTCGTAATGAACGAGCTCTAGGGAGTCTTTATAGACAAGCTGTAGGGAGTTTTTATAGACGAGCAGAAGGGAGTCTTTATAGACGAGCTGAAGGGAGTCTTTATAGACGAGCTGAAGGGAGTCTTTATAGACGAGCTGAAGGGAGTCTTTATAGACGAGCTGAAGGGAGTCTTTATAGACGAGCTGAAAGGAGTCTTTATAGACGAGCTGAAGGGAGTCTTTATAGACGAGCTGAAGGGAGTCTTTATAGACGAGCTGAAGGGAGTCTTTATAGACGAGCTGAAGGGAGTCTTTATAGACGAGCTGAAGGGAGTCTTTATAGACGAGCTGAAGGGAGTCTTTATAGACCAGCTGAAGGGAGTCTTTATAGACGAGCTGAAGGGAGTCTTTATAGACGAGCTGAAGGGAGTCTTTATAGAAGAGCTGAAGGGAGTTTTTATAGACGAGGTCATGGACTTCAATAGGAAGACCACATCAAGGTCTTCTGTAGTAAGTACTATTGATCATCTATGGGAAGACCTAATGATCATTTATATGAAGACTCATGGTCTTTGATAAGAACGACGTCATGGCATTCTGTAAAGAAGACTTCATGGTCTTCTATATGAAAGCATCATGGTCTTCATTGGGAAAGTCCCATGGTTTTCTATGAAAGACGTCGTCACTGCATTCTACAAGAACACCTCTTGGTCTTCTATAGTAAATAGCTCATGCTCTCCTATGACCTAATGGTCTTATGTATGGAAGACGGTGTGGTATTCCATAGGAAATAGGAAGACTTCATGGTCTTCTTTATAGGAAGGAAGACCTCATCATTTGTTTCTGTAGTATAACTTCATGGGCTTCCATAGAAAAATCTCATGCTTCTATAGGAAGACATGGGCTTCAAAAGGATGACATGGGCTTCTAAAGGAAGACATCAGGTCATTTTTCATAGTATTCTATTTTCTAGAAATGCCTCATCATGGTATTCTAGGAAGGTCTCTCGGGACTTTATAGAAAAATCTCATCGTCACTTATAGAAAGACCTTATGGTCTTCTACAGTAAAGTCCTCATCTATATATATAAAAGAGCTTAGTGAGTGACTGAGTGAGTGACTGACATATCATCGCCCAGACGAAACCGCTGAAGCTAGAAAGCTGAAATTTTGACTGTGGGTTGCTGTCGGTGTGTAGGGGTGAGATAAGGCTGGGTTTTAGGAAATTCGACCTAGAAGGGTACGAAAAGTACTAAAAGGTACTAAATATGGTACCCTTTGTATTAGGCAAACGGGAAGAGCTAGAATTCTGAAATTTGGAATGAGGGTAACTGATGGACAGTTAGAAAGATGTACCAAAGGGTTTTTGGAAATTCGAGCTATAAGTGTACGAAAAGTTACTAAATTTGGTACCAATTGCATATTTTGAGCAGATATAGCTACAATCTTCATATTTGGTGTGGGAATCAAGTTTGGGAAGTGGAGTTGATATAAGGAAATGATTTTGGAAGTTCGTACTTATGTGTACGAGAAGTACTAAATGGTACTAAATTTGGTACATTTTGGATTTGGGTGAACGGATAGAGCTGAAATCCTGAAATTTGGAATTTAGATTAACGTTGAAGTGTGCGATTGAGATATGGGGGTAGTTTTGGAAATTCTTACTTATGGGTACGAAAAGTAGTAAACGGTACTAAATTTGGTACAAATTGGATTTGGGTGAACGGATAGTGCTGGAATCCTGAAATTTGGAATTTAATTACTTTTGGAGTGTAAGATTGAGTAAGTCTTGGAAATTCGTACTGATGGGTACGGAAAGTACTAAATGGTACTAAATTTGGTACAATTTAAATTTAGGTGGTCGGATAGAGCTGTAATTCTGAAATTTGGAATTAAAATTACATATGGAGTGTAGGATTGAGGTAGTTTTGGAAATTCGTATTTATGGGTACGGAAAGTACTAAATGGTACTAAGTTTGGTACATTTTGGATTTGAGTGAACAGATAGAGCTGGAATCCTGAAATTTATAATTAAGATTACTTATGGAGTGTAGGATTAAGGTAGTTTTGGAAACTCGTACTTATGGGTAGAGGAAAGTACTAAATGGTACTACATTTGGCACAATTTATATTTGGGTGAACGGAAACAGCTGGAATCCTGAAATTTCGAGTTACGGTTACTGTTGGAGTATGGGATTGAGGTAGGTTTGGAAATTCGTACTTATGTGTACGAAAAGTACTAAATGGTACTAAATATGGTACAATTTGGATTTGAGAGAACGGATAGAGCTGCAATCCTTAAATTTGGAGTTATTTTTACTGTTGTAGTATAGGATTGAGGTAATTTTGGAAATTCGTACTTATGAGAACGAAAAGTACTAAATGGTACTAAATTTGGTACACTTTGTATTTGGGTGAAAGGATAGAGCTGGAAACCTGAAATTTGGAATTGAAATTACTATTGAAGTGTAGGATTGATATATGGGGTAGTTTTTTCGTACTTATGTGTACGAAAGTACTAAATTTGGTACAATTTGGATTTGGTTGCACGGATAGAGCTGGAATCCTGAAATTTGGAGTTATGTTTACTGTTGCAGTATAGGATTGAGGTAGTTTTGGAAATTCGTACTTATGTGTACGAAAAGTACTAAATGGTACTAAATTTGGTACAATTTGGATTTGGGAGAACGGATAGAGGTGGAATCCTGAAATTCGCAATTACTATTGGAGATAGTTATAGAAATTCGTACTTTCATACTAAAAGTATTAATGGTATTATGAATAGAGGTGGAATTCGGAAATTTGGTATTATAGCCGCTGTTGGTATGTAGGGTTGAGATATGGATGTGGTTGTGGATATACGTACAATAAGTATACCAAAACTACTAAGTGGCACAGAATTTGGTCCAAATTGTTATTGTGCTAAGGCGTAGAGCTGAAATTGTGAAATTTGGTATAAGCATAGCAGTTGACGTTTAGAGTGGAGATATAGAGGAAGTTTTGGAAATGCGTACTTATGTATACGAAAAAATACAAAATCGCGTTGGGATATAGTTTTGGATAAAAGGAGGTAATTTTTGAAACTTATACATACATACTATAAGTACTAAATTTGTTACCAGTTTGGTGTTGCATGAAGGGATATACCATAGGTGGAATTGTATGAGGATTGTGTTGGTGTTTAGATACGGATTTTTTGAAATAGATACCCATTCTAAAATTAGAGAAATACGAAATGTACTAAATGCTATTAACCCAGATATGCCCATTGCTTGATCTTGATCATTTTTAAAAATTATTTTTATATTATTTTAGAAGCAAATGTGAAATAATAACAGTATGTTTATATGGTTTTTAAAAATTTTTTGAAAAAAGTGGTTTTTGAGGCCACTTTTGGACACAGGGTTTTATCTTATAACTGAAAGTTATGGGACACAAAACATTTGACATATAGTCCAAAGACACCTTTCGGCATCTAGTTAACGTTTTTCGTAGTAGGCTCCACATCGTGTATGTTTTCGTTATAAAACTACCCAATAATTAATCGGTCATAACGCAAATCATTGTAAAAACTAAGCGATAGGTGGCAACTTCGATGAACTAGACCTCAAAACTCAAAATAGTAGCTCAAATAATGGAATCACATAATATCCCAAGAGCTACAGATGTGTACTGAGTATATCACCAAATAAACGGTACTTTGATAAACATAACATATCAAATTACCAAGAATTTTGTGTGTCCTATATATAGGACGCTGCGCATATCTGGGTTAAATTTGACGATGGGTGTAGCAATGAAGATGGAAGTATATCATAAGTGCGTGAAACGTACAAAATTGCAATAAATTTGGTATTGGGTTAAGGAATAGAAGTGAAATTCTGATATATTATTGATTTGTCAGGTTCATTGGTAGAGGTGGTCGTACAATAAGTGTACTAGAAGTATTAAATAATACTAAAAATTGAGGCACTGGTATTGGGTGAATCGACAAATAAAATTTGTTATGAGGATCACCGTTGAGATTGGATCAGAAAATTTATTTAAATCAGCCTTTAAATGTATGAAAGGTTTCTACATGTAATACCATTGACATTGGGTAAACAAGTAGAGCTAAAACTGGAACGTTTGAGCTAAGGTCCTGGATTTTAAAAATTGTACTGAATAATGTACTATTGTTTCTAAGTTAAAACGAATTCGGTTTCTAAATAATGTACTGAATGTTTTTACATCCTGAGAAAAAAGGGATAAAATAAAATATCTCAAAAATTAACTGTTAGGGTAACATTTTCTGAATAATGGTATTCTACATTTTTATATCACAAATTCCAAAATTGGGTTGGAAAATGTGGATTAAATTTTTAAAATACCCATACCGTTCTAATAAAGCATGGATTGGAATTTAAAATGTAGGCCGCTGTTGAAGTATAGAGGTCTTTTTTTTTAAATTCGAACAAAACTTGTACGAGCAGTACTTGAAGGAAATTAAATATCAATTCAAATAGGTATTAGTACATCAAAATTCTCAGTGTTATCCATATTAAATATTGTTTATTTGTATATTATTCCTTTTCCGCATACAAAGTAGCGGGTATTTAGCTAGTGGTATTATATATGAAGTTAATCTACATGTTTTTCTATAGGAAAACATCATGGCATTCCATAGGAAATAGAAAGACCTCGTGGTCGTCTATAAGGAACACTTAATGGGTTTCTGTAACGAAGACCTACTGGGTTTATGTATGGGATACCTAATGCGTTTTCATAAGAAAGACTTCATAGTCTTCCCAAGGACATTCCTAATGGTCTTAATATGAAGAACTCATGGTATTCTACAGGGGGGCTTTAAAGTCGTCTGTACGGAAGACTTCATGGCCTTCTGCAGGAGCATAGCATGATTTTCTATAAGAAAGACCTCATGGTCATCTATGGGGGACCTCCTCATGGTATTCTATAGAATAACCTCATGGTCTGATACAATAAAGTCCTATAATAGAAGAACATCATAAGGTGTATCTTCTATAGGAACCCTCTTGGACTTCTATAGGAAGGCCTTATAGTCTCTGGAGTTTTAAAAGCTTCGGTCTTTTTTAGAAGACAAGTTGAGTTTTTAACAAGTATTAAAAGCATTAAGTTCGGTCGGGCCGAACTTTTATACCCTCCGCCACAAATTTCAGCCATTTCGGTGGATTAATATGGCCATAACCTTCAAAATACCGAAAATCGGAAGGTATCCTTCTATGGGGGCTATATGATGGCGTGGACCTATACCCACAAATTTCTTGGGGAAAGTTTAATACCCCCACGAAGACTAAATACCAAATTTCAGCCATCTCGGTGTGATAATGGGGCCAAAACCTTCAAAATAACGAAAATCGGGAGATATCGTCCTATGGGGGCTATATCAAAACGTAGACCTGTATAAACATTTTATGGTAGAAATGTTTCTTAGCCTCTGGAAACACAAAATACAAAGTAACAACCGATTATGTTGTCAAATGGGACTAATACATTCAAAATATATTAAAATGACGCGTACTTTTATATGGGCGTTATATGGGGGCTATACAAAACGTGGACCGATATAAACCAACTTTGGTAGGAATGTCTTTCGACCTCAGGAGAAACAAAATACCAAATTACAACCAATTCGGTGGTAAAATGGCACAAATATCTTAAAAATTCCTTAAAACGACGACGCGTCACGCGTCATTTTGTATGGGGGCTATACCAAAGCGTGGACCTACATAGCCCGCTTTCATACCAAAAGTCCTACGTACATATAATAGATTCTCCCAAATTTCATCCATCCGTTCGGACGCTAGAGTGATTTCCACAGACGGACGGACATGGCTATATCGATGTAGAATTGCACGCTGATCAAGAATATATAGTTTGTGGGGTCTACAACGATTATTTCGAGTTGTTACAAACGTAGTGACAAACTTAATATACCCCCATCCTATGGTGGATGGTATAAAAAAGACATACTATCCTTTTGCAGGATGGCCTTTTTATACCCTCAGCATTTATTCTAACGAGGGTATACATACACTTTCATACGGGCAAAATGTGCCTCATCGAAATAACGGTTTTAGACCCCAAGTATGTTTGGACGAAATGTGTTTCAGACAATTTGGAGTCGACTGAGCAATGTCCGTCCGTCTGTCTGGCTGGCTGGAGCGCTCGATAACTCTCGAACGGATGAACCGATTCGGTTCAAATTTTGGCTTTCGTTAGTTTAAGTTAGTTTTAGTTCGAAGATGGGCTATATCGATCCACTCCTTCTGGTACCTCCCCCACAAAAGTTCGAAAATGTTCGTAAAATTTGTGCGCACAATAACTCTTGAAGGGAGTAACCGATTTGGTCCATACTTTGCCCATCGTTAAATATGTACTAGACTTAGATAAGGTCTCAATATGGACTCAATCGGTCTACTCCTTCGGGTACCTCCCACACAAAATTTCGGATATGTTCAGTTTAGGGCCATCTCTCGAATCGCTTTGCTTTTGTTGTGGCAGCTTTTATTCAACGCCCTCATACGTCTGTACAAGTTTCATCAGGGGCAAGTCCATACTTCCTGAGAAAATAGCCTGAAAGTTGCTATGACACCGTGTGAGGTGGTTGGAGCGCAAGATAACTCTCGAACGGATCTGCCGATTCGGTCCAAAATATGGCCTTAGTAATATTTTGTCCAAACATAGTTTAAGTTTGAAGATAAGCCATATCGGTCCACTCCTTCAGTTACCTCCCCACAAAAGTTCACAAATGTTCGGAAAAATTGTTCGTACGGTAACTCTTGAAGGGAGTGGCCGAATTGGTCTATACCTTACACATCCTAATATATCTACCAGATATAGATCAGGTTCAAATATGGACTATATTTGTCCACTCCATCCGGTACCTCCCACACAAAATTTCGGATAAGTTCACTTTATGACCTAATAACGAATCACTTTGATTTTTGTTGAAGCAACTTGCATTCGCTGCCTCAATTACGATGGTAAAAGTTTTTTAGGGACAAGTCCATACTTCTTGAGCAAACAGCCCGTATAGTGTAAAACCCCTATGGCACCATATGTTGTGGCTGGAGATCCACTTCATAACGGTCAATGTCGATCCATTCCTTTTAGTATCTCCTCCGCAAAACTTTTGATCTTTAATCCTTATCAACATTTTTGTCGGTTCAAATGCCCAAAATTTTTAAAACCCGTAAATAATTTGTTCCTTTTTTTTTTTGAAAAAAAATTGTTTCAATATACACAGGCTGAAGGTATATCTCCGTCGGCAAAGCTGACTGATACTTTTTTACTTGTTTTATATAGATTTTCTGTAGTATAATTTCATGTAGTATAGGAAGGCATGGTCTTCTAAAGGAAGACATGAGGGCATTTCTTCATGGTATTCTTTGGAAGACTTCATGATTTTCTATATGAAGATCTTACAGTCTTTTGTAAGGAAGGTCTCATAGACGGAAACCGCGAGGAAATAGAAATGCCTTATCATGGTATTCTAGGAAGATCTAATGGCACTTTATAGAAAACCCTCGTCGTCACATATAGAAAGACGTTATGGTCTTCTATAGTAAAGGAAAACATCATGGACTTCGGTAGGAAGACATTCCATATGAAATAGAAAGACTTCGTGGTCGTCTATAAGAAACAGTTAATGGGTTTCTGTAACGAATACCTAATGGGTTTATGTAAGGGTACCTAATGGACTTTCATTAGAAAGACTTCATGTTCCCCAGGCCATTCCTCATGGCCTTCATAGGAAGAACTCATGGTATTCTACAGGGGGGCTTTAAAGACATCTGTACGGAAGACTTCATGGTCTTCTACAGGAGCACAACATGATTTTCTATAAGAAAGACCTCATGGTCATCTATAGGAGACCTCCTCATAGTATTCTATAGAATAATCTCATGGTCTGCTACAATAAAATTCATTGCATAGAAGAAGATCATAAGGTGTATCTTCTGTAGGAACCCTCTTGGACTTCTATATGGAGGCCTTATAGTCTCTGGAGTTTTAAAAACTTCGGTCTTCTTTTAGAAGACAAGTTGTGTTTTTAAAAGAAGACTTTGCAGGAAGACCTTTTTATTCTATAATAATAAATCTTAAGATGCGTTCTTTGCCTTTGAAGAAAAAGACCTCATGGACTATCAGCCTTTGCTTTACGTTCTTTTGCTTCTTTGGAATTATATTATTGCAGTTGTTTTCAAAGTATTTTACTTAGCAAAGGCGATACCGTTTAAATATTATTGTTGCTGTTGTTTATTTGTCGCTGCCCCAAAAGCGAATTCAAAATTATTTCCTGAAAATAAATAAAGAATGAATGACAAACGCTTTAACACGCCATTCAGAGATAAGAACAAAGAAAAGACACCGAACAACTGCTCATATTTAGATGAAAGATATGATAATTTGTTGGGAATTATTTTGCTCTATGTTATTTTTTCTGCATGCTGCTGCAAATGCCCCTCTCATTGTCCTGACTACCAGCGATAACCTTATTTAACATGTCTGTGTTGTTATCGCTCCACAGCAATCGCTCAGCCAAAATTCACTTGACGACTTTAAGAGCGTAAGAAGGCAAGTGTTTTTGTGTGCTTGGAATAATGTGGCCTCCATTGAGCTGTCAGGAAGTATAAGGAAGAAGGAAGTAACAACTTTAAATCAAAGTTTCACTTGCTGAATAGCCTTAAAGCGGAGAAGTTTGTTTGTCCTTTGTTTTATTCTTTTGTTTTTTTTTTTTTTTTTTTTTAGACGGTAGAAAGTTGGCACTTTACTTCTTCTAGATAAATGTTTTCTGCTGCTTTAAATGCAGGAAGAGAGTGAGAGGGATACTCAGAAATAGAAACACAAAATTCCTTTGAATAGGCTTGGCGTTTAAAACAACACTTTTCACATTCGCCAAGAAACAATGGGGGAGATTACAAGCAGACAAAAAACACCTAGCAAATTCTTGGAGCCCATTGTTGTTGGCAAACAATGACAATGATAACAAAAGCAAAGCACCCATTAAATCATAAAAGTCTTTCTCTTCTTCCACCACTTACTCTCATTGCTTGCTATAGGATAAAAAAAGCAATTGAATGCCAGGGCAAAAAGTAACAAAACATAGTGAACGTTGTTTAATTGTTTTTTGCATACATCTTCAATCGCAAGGCTCTGGCACACACTCACACACTACGTCTGTGTATTCACATATTAGAATTAGCTAGTGCAATTACTGTTGTTGAACCTACTTACGAGCTGTGTTGTGCTGTGTAGTGTACCTTTGTGTGATGAATAAACGTTGTTTTCATTCTCCTTCGTTGACAAACAGAACACACAGCATCCCACAACCACACACAACACACAACAGTCACAAACAAACATAATCAGCCTTAGGTGAAGCATTTGTATTAACCCACACACAACGGGCATACGTCCTTTTCGTCCCCATCACAAAGAGAAATCTTTGCCATTGGAGGAGGAGGGAACGAGAGAGACAGACTTAATTAAAACATTGGTTATTTTCAATTAATGCAGTCTTCAGTGTCGTTATGACAATTATAAATGTACACCAACGAATATGTTTGTATGTATGTACAGCACACAAGTGTGTGTGCCTAGGTGCACCACACATTGTAATTGTATAAACGTGTTTAACATTATGCTTGATTGCAATAATATAATATTTCAATGCATTAAAAATTACATAATTATTGCTCTGAGTGTATGTACATTAGAGATATAATTAAAAACCTACCACACCAGTACCATGTGCGGAATATTATCGTGATAACGAAAATGCGTGTTTTAGTTCGATACGGCGAAAAGAAATTTCCGCACCGACTGCGATTACTAAAACCCATTTGATATTTTTTCTATTTAAACATTTAAATTTGCTTTGTTTGAATAAATAGTCTGTAAATTTCACGAATTCATTTTAAATGACCACACATTCTCTTGTCTGATAGGTACAATAAATATAAACATAAAATTTGCGAGTTTATAAAGAACAACAAAAATTTGTAATATTGTCAAAGGTGCATTAAAGGCTATAAAATATCGCAATTTGACAACTAATTGGTCCAGAAAGATTTGATATTGATTTTCATTTAGATACTTACTTACTTAGCTGGCCCATTTTAGAACATTTGTTCCATAGACCGAACTATGAAAAGATCTCCAATTCTGTCTGTTTCGTGCTTCGCTTTTTGGAATACCGCGCTTTGTCATCTCTTCATCTACTTGTTTGCGCCATCAATTCTTTGGCCTGCCAATTCTGCGTGCACGGCCATGTGGCTCGAATTTATACGCCTTTTTAGCGGGTTCATCATCGCTCATTCTTATTATATGGCCTAGCCAACACAATCGCTGCATCTCGATACGTTTAACTATATTGATGTCGTTGTATAGCAGATACAGCTCGTGGTTCATACGATGTCGATATTCACAGTCAACGCAGATCGGTCCGTAGATCTTTCGAAGAATTTTTCTCTCAAACACGCCAAGCACTACCTTATTTGCTTTCGCCAAACTTCGGAACCATACATCAGCACGGACAGTATCAGTGTTTTGTAAAGCGTTATTTTTGTTTGACGTGTTGTGGCTTTGTAGCAAAGTAGCATCTGTTAGCCAATACAATTCCTCTTTTTATTTCACAACTGATGTCGTTTGTTGTGTTTATAGCTGTGCCGAGGTATACAAAGTCTTTCACTACCTCAAAATTATAGGAACCAACTGTAACGTGACAAAATGATCACGAACATAATACCAACATCATTACGTCCCCACTATGAAACAGCTCAATGCCATCCACACTGACAAAACACTTGACGCTACTATGGAAACGATGCGTTATAATGCAATGTAATAAATCACCAGCATTACAACAACGGAATACTTCTCAATCGCTTTGTGCAACCGTTCACTTAAGTATTTCAGTTTGTGAAGGGACTGGGAGGCTTGCTACTGCAGGGAGCCAGCCATACGGGCTTGAGTACAGTTGTGTGTTCGTGGTCCGCCAACCGACACGGGAGTGTAGAGAGGTTGGGAAGTATTTTTGAGAGCTGCCCCTTTGTGCGGTGGCTAATACATTCACTCCACCTTCGGGTGTTGTTCCACTGCACCTTCGGGTGTTGTTCCATTCCACCTTCGGGTGTTGTTCCACTCCACCTCCGGGCGTTGTTCCACTCCACCTTCGGGTGTTGTTCCACTCCACCTTCGGGTGTTGTTCCACTCCACCTTCGGGTGTTGTTCCACTCCACCTCCGGGTGTTGTTCCACTCCACCTTCGGGTGTTGTTCCACTCCACCTTCGGGTGTTGTTCCACTCCACCTTCGGGTGTTGTTCCACTCCACCTTCGGGTGTTGTTCCACTCCACCCTCGGGTGTTGTTCCACTCCACCCTCGGGTGTTGTTCCACTCCACCTTCGGGTGTTGTTCCACTAGTCAGTACTCGTAGAATACCGTAGAGGCTAACGTAGAACTAACACTAACGAACGACAACACGAACAGCCGAGCCGAGTGCAGAATCACTGAGTAGCCGAACACCGAATCCCCGAGTGGCCGAACAGCTACAGCACCGAATCACCGAGTGGCCGAACACCTACAACCCGAATCCCCGAGTAGCCGAACACCGATCATCAGTGGCCGAACCCCTAACACCGAATCATCGAGTGGCCGAACACATACGAACTCCGAGTGGCCACACATCTACGACACGAATCACCGAATGGCTGAACACTGAACCCTAAACACCGAATCACCGAGTGGCCGAACACATACGAACAACGAGTGGACGAATATGTAGAACACGAATCACCGAGTGGCCGAACACATACGAACAACGAGTGGACGAGTATCTACAACACGAATCACCGAGTGGCCGAACACATACGAACCCCGAGTGGACGAATATCTACAACACGAATCACCGAGTGGCCGAACACATACGAACCCCGAGTGGCCGAACATCTACAACACGAATCACCGAGTTCCCGATTATCTTCAAATCGTCGCCGAACAGCGAATCATCGAGTTCCCGATTACCTTCAGATCGCCTACTACCGAACGGCGAATCACCGAGTTCCCGATTATCTTCAAATCGTCGCCGAACAGCGAATCATCGAGTTCCCGATTATCTTCAGATCGCCTACTACCGAACGGCGAATCACTGAGTTCCCGATCATCATCAAACAATTTACTGAATCCAAGTTGCCGATTCCCCAGCCAATTATCCTTCTTATCGTATTTAAACATAAGTAGATTATAAATTAGTTTTATATCAATAAAAATATCCGATTTAACCCCTCAGGAAAGGGAGATTATTCGTCTTATTATTCCGTGAGGTTTAGTGGGCCCTTATGGCGACCCTGGACACGACTAAGTCTACCCCAGCCGACGACAAAACCACGTTACACAACTTCAACAGTTGGTCCGATCTCAATAGACGCATTGCGCGTCGGCACCATCAATTTGGTATTCTCGTCGTTTACCGCCAGACCCACTTTAGCAGATTCTCCTTCGACCTTCATAAAGGTATCGGTTACTTCTTTTACTAATCGTCCCATATTTTCTATATCATCAGCATAAGCAAGTAACATGTGGCTATTGGTGTAGATTGTGCCACTTCTTTTGACGTTTGCCTCTCGTATAACCTTTTCTAGCAGGATGTCGAAAAGATCACACGAAAGGTTGTCTCCTTGGCTGAAGCTTCTTTTGGTACAAAACTCTTCGGAGAAGTTCTTTCCTATTTTAACTGAAGATCTTTTGTCAGTTATAGTCATTTTACAAAGCCGAATGAGCTTTGCGGCGATAACAAATTCAGACATGGCTTGGAATACCTTTGAACGTTCGAAGGCTGCTTTATAATCGACAAAAACGTGATAGGTGTCGATCTGCATCTCTTGGGTCTTCTTCAGGACTTGCCGCAGGGTAAATATCTGGTCAATGGTGGACTTGCCAGGTCTAAAGACGCATTGGTATGGTCCAATTATTTCGTTGACCATGGGCTTTAGTCGTTCGCACAATATCCCTGACACTATCTTGTAGGCAATAGGGAGAAGACTTATGCCCCTATAGTTGGAGCATAAAGTCTTATCTCCTTTCTTATGTACGGGACACAGGATGCTTAGGTTCCAATCGTCAGGTACGTGTTCTTCCTGTCAGATGGAGCTAACTAGCTGATGCTTACACCTTACCAGCGTGTCGTCTCCGGTTTTAAACAGCTCGGCTGGTAGGACATCAGCTCCTGCTGCCGATTTATTGCTGTTTTTACCTCATCTTGGCCGGGTGGTATACATTCAATACCATCTTATGGGACTTCGCTACTATCGGATACCAACAGTTTGGAAAAATGCTCTTTCCATATCCTTAGCACACTTTACAGATTACCTTGCTGGTCTCTACAGGAGGATGTGCCAGTTCCAAAGCCATCAGTTTGATGTTTCACTCTTTGGTAGAATTTTCGCACTTCATTCTGTCTCCTGTGCATCTCGATTTGTTTACACTCCCGCTTTTCCATCTCTCTCTTTTTCCTGCGGAAGAGATGTTTCTCCTCTCTCCTTTTCTCCCGATACCTCTCTCGTGCGCTACGCGTTGCTACTGATTGTAAAGTAGCCATATATGCCGCATTTTTCTTTTCGGTAGCAGCACGACACTCCTGGTTATACCATGGATTCCTTGGTGGAGGTCTCTGGTATCCAAATATAGATTTTGCGGCTGTTTGCATGGAGTGGGCAATATTTTGCCAAAGTGTTGTTATGTTATCGGGACGAGGAGTGCTCTCATTAAGCAATTGGGCTAGTTGAGTGGAATATGCTCTGGCTATCTGTTGTGCTTGTAGCCTATCGATGTCCAACTTCCGCGTTGTGTCTGTTCGCACTTTGTTTGCTACGTTTAATCTGGTACGTACCTTTTCTGCAACAAGGTAGTGGTCGGAGTCTATGTTTGCACCTCGGAACGATCGTACATCCAACACGCTTGATGCATGTCTTCCATCTATCACAACGTGATCAATTTTATTTCTTGTTCTTTATCTGGCGACAGCCAGGTGCCCTTATGAATATCGAGATGCTTAAATCTGGTACTGCTAACTACCATGTTTTTTGCAGCTGCAAAGTCTATCAGCCTCATACCATTGTCAAATGTTTCACTGTGGAGACTGAATTTCCCGACTGTTGGGCCAAAGATATTCTCCTTTCCAATTTTGGCATTAAAATCGCCTTGTATAATTTGAATGTCATGGGCAGGGCAACGGTCATAAGTTTCTTCTAAGCGCTCGTAAAATATATTTTTGGTCTGTTTGTCCTTGTCTTCAGTGGGAGCATGAGCGCAAATAAAGCTGATGTTGAAGAATTTTGCTTTTAATCGAATTGCAGCGAGTCTTTCATTCACTGGGGTGAAGCTGAATACCAGATGTTTTAGTCTCCGTCTAACTACAAATCCGCAACCCAACTCATGCTTTACGCCTTAGCAGCTATAATACAGTGCGTAACCTTTAGGTGTTGTTGTAACGCCTTTCCCGTTCCATCGTATACAGGAATGGCAGTAATATCAGCCTTGTACTTTTCAAGTACATCTGCCAATGCGTAAACTGCACCTTCTCTACAAAGAGTGCGAACATTCCAGATGCAGATTCGCAGATCATGGTCCTTAAAGCGTTTGCGGGGTTCGTCAACTTTAGAGAGGTTTGTTTTTCTTTTCTTTCGTTTTTTCATAGTAGACTGTTTTTTCTAGGGGAGGATTACTAACCTGACGCCCAAACCCGTGTTAGCTCACTACCTTTAACGGGTGTTAAAGGTAGTTCCCCAGGTGACACCACGGGGAGGTCAGTGTCCACTTGAGATGAAAGAAGGACCAAGATAAATCCTGGGCTTTGCCATGGGTAAGCTGGTCAGGACCGTTCCTTGATATCTTCCATCCCCTATTAATAAGATATTACGAAAACCAGTATGTCATTATAACAAATAAAATTAAATAATGCATTACTGAGCTTCAATACATTTGGTGCGGAATCTTTTTTGGCGATAGAAAAAAATTAAGCAGTATTTCATAGTAGTTTTTCATGCTCTACATGGCTATGCGATGGTGTTTTTGATATTTACAAAAATTGCAATAGAGTTATAACCCTAGTGTACATGTGTGTCTGCGGTTGGGCATATTTTTAGTACTCTTGAAATGAAAAGTGTTAATTAGCCAACATATACAATGGGATTTTTTAATCAAAGGCTTTCTAAAATAAAATCAATAAATACGTAGATGTCCTCGGTATTTAACGATGTTTTTATAAAAAAACACTTCTTTTATGAGGCATAGCACACCCTTTATGGAAGACCAACCCCTAACAAAGTACAAATGAGACTTCTTTAAGTCGACAAATCATTCGGCTGACTGATTTCTATTCTTTTTTTACAGTAACAATTTTGTCATCCATGAGTCCTCTATAAGAGGACTATTAGTGATCTACGCAACGACTAGAGATAAGGTGAGGCCGTGAGATCACCCTATATATTTCCATAAGGCTCCCTAGAAAAGGTCTTCTGATGTAAGTAAGACCTCATGAGAGCGACCGTGACGTTTTTCTATAGAAAACCCTTACGTTGTCCTAAATACGACCATGAGGTTTTTCTATAGAAAACGGTGAGGACTTCCTTATAGGAGAACATGAGATATTCCTAATAGAAGACCATTTGGAGATTTTCTAAGTCATCCTAAAGAAAAGGACTAGGTCTTCCTATAGAAGACCATGATGTTTTCCTATCTATGTATGCCTTACAGAAGACTACGGGTCTTCCTACAGGAAATCATGAAGGTTTCCTATAGCTGCCACAAAGTATTCCAATAGAAAGAAACCCACGAAGTTTTCCTTATGAAAGATCATGAGTTATTCGTGGAGGAGTCATGGGGTCTTTTTATAGAAAACCATTAGGTCTTTCTATAAAAGACCTTCGGAGAAGACTATGAGGTCTTGCTAAAGAACACCAAGGGGTCTTAAAATAGAAGGGCCCTGATATCTTTTCTTCCTAGAGGAGACCTATACCAGGCCATAAGTTTTTTTCCTAGGAGACCATAAGGTCTTCCTATAGAACACCAAGATAGAAAGAAGACTATGAAGTCTTCCTATAGAAAAGAATGAGGTCTTCCTGTAGAAAACAAAGAGGCCTTCCTATATAAAAGGCTATAAGGTTTGCCTAACGAATGGCTTGAGGTCATCCTATAGAAGGCCATGAGGTCTTCCTATAGAACACCAAGATACCAAGAAGACTATCAAGTCTTCCTATAGAAAACAATAAGGTCTTCCTATATAAAAGACTATAAGATTTGCCTAATGAACGGCTTGAGGTCATCCTATAGAAGACCATGAGGTCATCCTATAGAAGACCATGAGGTCATCCTCATAGAAGACCATGCGGATTTCCTGTAGAAGTCCATAAATATCTCCTAGAGAATAGCTCTTCCTACAAATGAGCTTGAGATGTTCCTATTGAAGACCATGAAGCTTTTCACTGAAGGCCATGCAGTGTTCCCATAAAGGACCACGAATTCTTGCAATAGACGATCATGAAGTATTCCTAATAGCAGACCACGAGGTATTCCTAATAGAAATGGGTCGTCTTTAGAAAAGACCAGGAGGAATTTTTTATAGAAGAAAAAGAGGTATATTACACTGTGAACCGAAATTTTGGGGGGTGGAAAATTCCTATTGGAGATAAAAGCCCTTGGTGAGTATATACAGAACCCCGAAGGACAGATTCGCCGTGAGTCGAACTTTCGCGATATGGCTTGATGAATATTTTGCTGGAGACCCTAAAAGCCATCTGGAATCAGCGTTATATCTTTGTTCGCTGTTGTTTAAGCTTATATTTAAGATGACATGTCTTCAGTCAAATCGAATGAGGATTTTTTCCGTAGAACATTTCGACCTTCTAACTCGCTTCCTTCAATGTCCTTTTCGTCCTTTATTTCAAGAACCGCAATAAAAGTGGCACAAGATGACATTTTTCAGCTTCGGAATATTCTACAAAAATGTCGCTCGGAAGATTTTAGGTACGGTTCCCAAAGACATAAAATCGATCAAATCATGTTTAAGCGGTCGTTCACGGTGTTCACTTTTACCCGAATCTTGCTCAGACAGCCCTATATCTATTTATTTCAATATATTATTGTTAACCTATTCTGATATTAAAACCGAATTTTTATCCGGTTTTTATGAACCGAATAACCGTATATGTATATCATTAGAAAGCTATTAAAATTGTCAAACAGATATGACTAATATGCATTAGACGTTTTAAGCGGTTATGGTGCTGGAACAAAAAACCGTATTTTTGAACCGTTTCTTAACGTTTGTGAGGATACATTTCTGTGCGTGAAAAAATTATGATCATGACCTGGGGGGTGGAAAATTCTTTTTGGATGTGAAAGCCCTTGATGTGGACATACAGAACCCTGAAGGGCAGATCCGCCGTGAGTCGAACCTTTGTGTTATGGCGGGTTGAATTCTGGGATGGTGACCCATTATTGCAAGCGTAAAAAGTTACGTAACTGAATTTCAAGTGGTTTAGGGTGCTACTGCGACAGTATGTGCTATGTCGGCGTAAGATTATTTTCGTGATATGCCCTAGCCAAATCGGCTGAGGTTTTTTTTTAGTATTTTAACCCTGAAATTGTATCTTTCCTTTTCTTTAAAGTATATTTTTATACCTTCTTCAACAAAAAGGACATAAACAACAAAGCAGGATGAGAGTAAGACACTAAATGTTCTACAGAAATCGTCTTTAAACTATTTGGCTTAGCACATACTGCACCTAAACC
This sequence comes from Musca autumnalis, assembly GCF_047663935.1. NCBI lineage: Eukaryota > Metazoa > Arthropoda > Insecta > Diptera > Muscidae > Musca > Musca autumnalis. Next base: position 127,601 of record NW_027411704.1, read on the forward strand.
CACTTGAAATTCAGTTACGTAACTTTTTACGCTTGCAATAATGGGTCACCATCCCGGAATTCAACCCGCCATAACACAAAGGTTCGACTCACGGCGGATCTGCCCTTCAGGGTTCTGTATGTCCACACCAAGGGCTTTCACCATCCAAAAGAATTTTCCACCGCAGAGGTCATGATCATAATTTTTTTCACGCACAGAAATGTATCCTCACAAACGTTAAGAAACGGTTCAAAAATACGGTTTTTTGTTCCAGCGCCATAACCGCTTAAAACGTCTAATGCATATTAGTCATATCTGTTTGACAATTTTAATAGCTTTCTAATGATATACATATACGGTTATTCGGTTCATAAAAACCGGATAAAAATTTGGTTTTAATATCAGAATAACCGGTTCCATAATTCGGATATCCGGATGTTTATTCCAAAAAATAATGAAATTAACGTGCTTAGTCAAACAAGATAAAACTGTTTTAATGACTCCGAGAATTCTAGGTCATCAATAGGTTAACAATAATATATTGAAATAAGTAGATATAGGGCTGTCTGAGCAAGATTCGGGTAAAAGTGAAAAACGACCGCTTAAACATGATTTTATCGATTTTATGTCTTTGGGAACCGTACCTAAAATCTTCCGAGCGACATTTTTGTAGAATATTCCGAAGCTGAAAAATGTCATCTTGTGCCACTTTTATTGCGGTTCTTGAAATAAAGGACGAAAAGGACATTGAAGGAAGCGAGTTAGAAGGTCGAAATGTTCTACGGAAAAAATCCTCATTCGATTTGACTGAAGACATGTCATCTTAAATATAAGCTTAAGCAACAGCGAACAAAGATATAACGCTGATTTCAGATGGCTTTTAGGGTCTCCAGCAAAATATCATCACGCCATATCGCGAAAGTTCGACTCACGGCGAATCTGTCCTTCGGGGTTCTGTATATACTCACCAAGGGCTTTCATCTCCAATAGGAATTTTCCACCCCCCAGACTTTGAGCTCCATTTTGTTGCACAGTGTTATAGATGACAACGAGTTCATCCCATAAAAAAGCATGAGGCCTTTATTATAGAATACCATTGGGTATTCCTATAGAAGACCAAGAGGTCATACTTTTGGGAAACCATGAGCTTTTCTATAGAAGTCTATTCGGTCATCCTATAGAAGACCATGGGATCTTCATTATATAAGACTAAGATGTCATCCATCCGAAGCATGGGTACTTGCGCAAGCAGATAAGGTAGTGCTTGGTGTGTTTGAGAGGAAAATTCTTCGAAAGATCTACGGGCCGATTTGCGTCGACGGTGAATATCGACGTCGTATGAACCACGAGCTATATAAGCTATACAAAGACATGAATATAGTTAAACGTTTCGAGATGCAACAATTGTGTTGGCTAGGCCATATCATAAGAATGAGCGATGATGAACACGCTAAAAAAGGCGTAAGGAATACATGATACATGGCGGTGCACGCAGAATCGGCAGGTTTAAGCTTCGATGGGGCATACAAGTGGATGAAGAAATGAAAAGGCGCGGTATTCCAAAAAGTCAAGTGAAAAAACAGAGAGGAATGGAGATCTTTTCTTATCTTAAAAGACTTTGAGGTCATCACTTAGATGACGAAGGGGTCTTCCCATAGAAGATCGCGTAGAAATCCATTAATACTTCCCATAAAAGAGCATGAAGCCTTTCTGTAGAATAAGATGTGGTGTTTCTATAGATGATCGTGAGGTCTTTCTTTATTTAAGATCACGAAGCCTTCTTATAAAAGGCAACTCTTCTACCTACAGTATGCCCTGAGGTCATCCAAAAAAGACCATGGGCTCTTCCTCTAGAAGTCTTCCTATAGAAGACTTTGAGGTCTTCACCTAGATCGTGTAGAAATCCATTAATACTTCCCATATAAGGTCATCAACTCTTCCTATAAAAGTTCATGAGGTATTTCTATAAAAGAGCATGAAGTCTTTCTGTAGAATACCATGTGGTGTTTCTATAGATGATCGTGAGGTCTTTCTTTTTTTAAGATCATGAAGCCTTCTTATAAAAGGCAACTCTTCTACCTACAGTATGCCCTGAGGTCATCCAAAAAAGACCATGGGATCTTCCTCTAGAAGTCTTCCTATAGAAGACTTTGAGGTCTTCACCTAGATGACCAAGAGGTCTTCCCATAGAAGATCGTGTACAAATCCATGAATACCCATATACGGCCATCAACTCTTCCTATAGAAGATCATGAAGTCTTTCTATAGAGGAGCATAAGGTCTTTCTATAGAATACCATGAGGTTTTTCTATAAAAGATCATGAGGTCTTTCTATAAAAGATCATGAGGTCTTTCTATAAAAGATCATGAGGTCTTTCTTTTTTTAATATTAATTTGCCTTCCTATAGAAGACAACTCCTCTACCTATAGTATGCCCTTAGGTCATCCAAGAAAAGACCATGGGATCTTCCTATAGAAGACTTTGAGGTCTTCACCTAGATGACCAAGAGGTCTTCCTATAGACGATCGCGTAGAAAACCATGAATACTTCCTATATAAAGCCATCAATTCTCCCAATAGAAGATCATGAAGCTTTACTGTAGTCCTACTAATAAAAGACTTCCATCTTCCCATAAAAATTTCCTTCAGATTTCGTCTATAAATATTCCCTTCAGCTCGTCTATAAAGACTCCCTTAAGCTCGTCTATAAAGACCCCCTTCAGCTCGTCTATAAAGACTCCCTTCAGCTCGTCTATAAAGACTGCCTTCAGCTCGTCTATAATGACTCCCTTCAGCTCGGTATAAAGACTCCCTTCAGCTCGGTATAAAGACTCCCTTCAGCTCGTCTATAAAGACTCCATTCAGCTCGTCTATAAAGACTCCCTTCAGGTCGTCTATAAAGACCCCCTTTAGCTCGTCTATAAAGACTCCCTTCAGCTCGTCTATAAAGACTCCCTTCAGCTCGTCTATAAAGACTCCCTTCAGCTCGTCTATAAAGACTGCCTTCAGCTCGTCTATAATGACTCCCTTCAGCTCGGTATAAAGACTCCCTTCAGCTCGTCTATAAAGACTCCCTTCAGCTCGTCTATAAAGACTCCATTCAGCTCGTCTATAAAGACTCCCTTCAGCTCGTCTATAAAGACTCCCTTCAGCTCGTCTATAAAGACTCACTTCAGCTCGCCTATAAAAACTTCTTTAAGCTCGTCTATAAAGACTCCCCTCAGCTCGTCTATAAAGACTCCCTTCAGCTTGCTTATAAAGACTCCCTTCAGTTCGTCTATAAAGACTCCCTTCAGTTCGCCTATAAAGTCTACCTTCAGCTCGTCTATAAAGACTGCCTTCAGTTCGTCTATAAAGACTTCCTTCAGCTCGTCTATAAAGACTCCCTTCAGCTCGTCTATAAGGACTTCCTTCAGCTCGTCTATAAAGACTCCCTTCAGCTCGTCTATAAAGACTCCATTCAGCTCGTCTATAAAGACTCTCTTCAGCTCGTCTATAAAGACTCCCTTCAGCTCGTCTATAAAGACTCACTTCAGCTCGTCTATAAAAACTTCTTTAAGCTCGTCTATAAAGACTCCCTTTAGCTCGTCTCTAAAGACTCCCTTCAGCTCGTCTCTAAAGACTCCCTTCAGCTCGTCTATAAAGACTCCCTTCAGCTCGTCTATAAAGACTCCCTTCAGCTCGTCTATAAAGACTCCCTTCAGCTCGTCTATAAAGACTCCCTTCTGTTTGTCTATAAAGACTCACCTCAGCTCATCTATAAAGACTCCCTTTAGCTCGTCTATAAAGACTCCCTTTAGCTCGTCTATAAAGACTCCCTTCAGCTCGTCTATAAAGACTCCCTTCAGCTCGTCTATAAAGACTCCCTTCAGCTCGTCTATAAAGACTCCCTTCAGATCGTCTATAAAGACTCCCTTTTGATCGTCTATAAAGACCCCTTCAGATCGTCTATAAAGACTCCCTTCAGCACGTCGATAAAGACTCATTTCAGCTCGTTTATAAAGACTCCCTTCAGCTCGTCTATAAAGACTCCCTTCAGCTCGTCTATAAAGACTCCCTTCAGCTCGTCTATAAAGACTCCCTTCAGCTCGTCTATAACTTTAAATTGCCTTTAAATACTCCAATTGACGCATAAATTTCCAAACAATCTCAAAATACGCTGAGGATGTCTGTCACATTTATAGTTCATAGGTTAATTGACTACTTTTCTTTGGTAATTAAACCTTTCTTTATTGTTAAAGACATTTGCTTCCAGCCAGGGAGATGTTTTATTATGCAACAGTTTTGTAACAAAGTCGAATCTCATTGCCATGCTTTGATATATTACAGCACCAACCATGTAAATAATGATACCCTAAATTTATATTTATTGCAGCATACATATGTAACTGTTTACATACATATGTATGTATGTACATGTATGTGTATTGTATGTATGTATATTACACCGTATAGGTAATTAAAATGAAGAAAATATTGCTGAACAATGAAATTACATTTTCATGATATGTCGTTTTTTTATTTTTTTTTCGTTGCGATATTTTATGGGAATGTTAAAAGCTTATTGTGGAGGGTTAAAGGAGTGTTTGCTCACTCCTTCAGAGATGGCAATGTGCGTGTAATTTCCTTTAATATATGAACGAAACACACATAAAAATGTAAGGAGATGTTCATTAACACACTTGTATGTTTGAAGTGCTGCCTTGTAGTAAATGGTGTACACATACATAGAAATAATGATTGTTTTTGTATTGGTATGCCAGTCAGAATCACATTAAGTGTGAAATTATTGCTGTTATATCTTTTTTATTTTTAAATAACAAAGAAATAAAAACTTTAATGTTTTCCAAGGTTATTAAGGATTACTTTGAACGGTAACACAAAAAGTGTAGTATACCTTTAGGCGTTAACGAATTTGTCCTAATTTTAAATAATTTAAAGAAGATTATTTAGCTAATTTTCAACACATTTAACAATAAAATTACGCTAATTACAAATCGTTTAGATAATAAACAAAATTAAGCGTTCAAAATCCCCGACAATTCCCATTAATATTTATACAACTAATTTTTAATACAACAGTTTATCCACTCTATTTTTTTTTTGTTAAATAAGTACACATGTGTGTATAAATATTAAGTTTAAGTTTTTTTTTCTTAAGTTTAAGTTTTTTTTTTTAACAAAATCAAAGTTTTTGAAACGTTATAAAGGAGGTACTTAAAACTGGAATGTATTATTTTAATGACTGATAAAAAGAATATAACCCACGTTATTAAAATCAGCAGTTAAACAATGGGTGTATAAATATGCTTGAATTTGTGTATTAAATGTATGTCTCTGTGTTCCTGACCATTGTAAAATGTCAAACCACATTTTGTGGTTTTTTCTATGATTTGTGGTTAAAATACTGTATCGTTTTTCTGTGGTTCTGGTTTTGTTTGCTTCACTGCTAATGTTGCTGTTTTAACTTAATGACAGTTTATCAATTATTGATAAATTTTCATGGTTAGCCATATGGAGAATATGAAAAAAAAACCAACAAAAACAAATTGCAATAATATTAATTAAAATATGGAAAAACCCCGAGCCAAAACTTATTTACTTAGCTGGCCCATTACAGAACATTTGTTCCATAGACCGAACTATGAAAATATCTCCAATTTCCTCTATTCAGTGCTTCGCTTTCTGGAATACCGCGCCTTGTCATCTCTTCATCCTCTTGTTTGCGCCATCTATTCTTTTGCCTGCCAATTCTGCTTGCATCGCCATGTGGCTCGAATTTATACGCCTTTTTAGCGGGTTCATCATCGCTCATTCTTATTATATGGCCTAGCCAACGGAATCGATGTTGTTATTATATAGCAGATACAGCTCCAAGCTTCGGAACCATACATCGGCACGGGTAGTTTCAGTGTTTTGTAAAGCGTTATTTTTGTTTGACGAGTTGTGGCTTTGTTTTTGAAGTGCTTACTTAAGCAAAAATAGCATCTGTTGGCCAATTAAATTCTTCTTTTTATTTCACAACTGATGTCATTTGTTGTGTTTACGGCGTTGCCGAGGTAGACGAAGTCTTTTACTACCTCAAAATTATAGGAACCAACTTCAACAGTTGGTCCGATCACAATGGACGCATTGCGCGTCGACACCATCAACTTGGTCTTTTCGTCGTTTACCGCCAAACCCACTTTATCAGATTCTCCTTCGACCTTCATAAAGGTATCGGTTACTTCTTTTACTGATCGTCCCATGATGTCTATATCATCAGCATAAGCAAGTAAAATGTGGCTATTGGTGTAGATTGTGCCACTTCTTTTGACGTTTGCCTCTCGTATAACTTTTTCTATCAGGATGTTGTAAGATGACACGAAAGGCTGTCTCTCTTGCCTGAAACCTCTTTTGGTACAAAACTCTTCGGAGAGATTCTTTCCTATTTTTACTGAAGATATTTTGTCAGTTAGAGCCATTTTACAGATTGGTCCGTAGATCTTTCGAAGAATTTTTCTCTCAAACACACCAAGCACTGCCATGTCTGCTTGCGCAAGTTCCCGGGATTCGGAGCCATACATCAGCACGGGTAGTATCAGTGTTTTGTAGAGCGTTATTTTTGTTTGACGAGAGGTGGCTTTGTTTTTAAACTGCTTACTTAAACCAAAGTAGCATCTGTTGGCCAATACAATTCTTCTTTTTATTTCACAACTGATGTTGTTTGTTGTGTTTACGGCGTTGCCGAGGTATACGAAGACTTTTACTACCTCAAAATTATAGGAACCAACTTTAACAGTTGGTGCGATCTCAATGGACGCATTGCGCGTCGACACCATCAACTTGGTCTTCTCGCCGTTTACCGCCATACCCACTTTAGCAGATTCTCCTTCGACCTTCATAAAGGTATCGGTTACTTCTTTTACTGATCATCCCATAATGTCTATATCATCAGCATAAGCAAGTAACATGTGGCTATTGGTGTAGATTGTGACATTTTTTTGACGTTTGCCTCTCGTATAACCTTTTCTAGCAAGATGTTGAAAATATCACACGAAAGGCTGTCTCCTTGCCTGAAACCACTTTTGCTACAAAACTCTTCGGAGAGGTTCTTTCCTATTTTTACCGAAGATATTTTGTCAGAAGTCTCCCTTGCCCCGTATGGGATGTTTGTAGAACAATTATATTATATTTTGTCAGCTAGAGTCATTTTACAAAGCCGAATAAACTTTGCGGGGATACCAAATTCAGACATGGCTTGGAATACCTTTGAACGAAGCGGGCTGTCGAAGGCTGCTTTATAATCGACAAAAAGGTGGTAGGTGTCGATCTGCATCTCTTGGGTCTTCTCCAGGATTTGCGCAGGGTAAATATCTGGTCAATGGTGGACTTGCCAGGTCTAAAGCCCTTGACCATGGGCTTTAGTCTTTCGCACAATACCCCTGACACTATCTTGTGGGCGTTAGGGAGAAGACTTATGCCCCTATAGTTGGAGCATAAAGTCTTATCTCCTTTCTTATGGACGGGACACAGGATGCTCAGGTTCCCATCGCCGGGTACGCCTTCTTCTTGCCAGCTGGAGCTAACTAGCTGATGCATACACCTCATGAGCGTGTCGCCCTCGGTTTTAAACAGCTCGGCTGGTAGGTCATCAGATCCTGCTGCCTTATTATTCTTCAGCCGGTTTATTGCTGTCTTTACCTCATCTTGGCCGGGTGGTATACATTCAATACCGTCTTCTGGGATTTTTTTTTTTTTTTTTTTTTTTTTTTTTTATTTACTTAAGTCTATAGATTAATACAATCCTTACAGACTATAATACATACTAAGTACATGCATATATACAAAATATCAAATTTACAAAAAGTAAAAATAGAGAAAAACAGAAGCTATTCATTAAGGGATATTATAATTTTTCTTTTTACTGATTCTCGTGATTCACAAACATCTATTATACTACAAAATTTATTAAATTCCAAAAGCAGACGGCGTAAGGGATCATTATTTTCATAGTTTGACCGATAGTAATCTACATATAATAACTGATAGTTACGTGTTTGTCTGATTGGTACGTTAAAGCAAAGTTTTTTTAGGATAAAATCAGAAAATAGTTTTCCTTGCATAATGTTTAGTATGAAGGTCACATTCAACATAGTTCTTCGACTTTTCAAAGTGGGGAGTTTTATTTGGTTTAACCTGTATTTGTACGATGGTAGTGTATGTATTGTCCAACCGCGACCCCTAAGACAAAACAAAAGAAATTGCTTTTGAACAGATTCTATTGCTTTTATATGGATTAAATAAGTTGGATCCCAGATAATTGACCCATACTCTAATGTAGAACGAACAAATGATATATACAGTTGTTTTGTTACCAACGGGTCTGAAAATTCTCTACTCCATCTTTTGATAAATCCCAGATTTCTGTAGGCCTTATTTGTAATCGCAGAAATATGTTCCTTGAAATTTAAACGGTTGTCTAAGAATATTCCCAAATCGTTAATGAATACAACATTTTCAACAATCTGATCATTAAGATGATAAAACGTATCAATCTTCTTTAGTCTAAAAAATGACATGTGCTTACATTTAAGGACATTTAGCTCCAACATGTTTATATTGCACCAATGACAGAAACGGTCTAAATCGGATTGTAGAAGATGTTGATTCGATGGGTCACTGAATGATTGGAATATTTTGACATCATCGGCAAACATGAGAATATTGGAGTTTTGTAAAACATTTGGCAGATCATTAATAAATAGTGTAAATAATACCGGTCCAAGATGGCTCCCCTGCGGAACCCCAGATGTAACATATATTTTATCGGATATAGCAGTGCCAAATTTAACTGTTTGCTCCCTATCGCTGAGATATGATTTTATCCATTTAAGTAATGAAGGCGAGAAGCCAATAGCGTTTAGTTTGAGTAATAATAGTTCATGATTTACTTTGTCAAAAGCCTTGCTGAAATCAGTGTAAATACAGTCCGTTTGGCAACGATTTCGAAAGCCCTCATTAACATTTGAAGTTAGTTCTAGTAAATTTGTAATGGTAGATCGACTTTTTCGAAACCCGTGTTGATGATTGGACAATATAGGAGAAACTTGAAAGGATACTAATTCATCTGTGGTATCTTCGCCGACTTCGCTACTATTGGATACCAGCAGTTCAGAAAAATGTTCTTTCCATATCCTTAGCACACTATCTGTATCAGTTACCAGATTACCTTGCTGGTCTATACAGGAGGATGTTTCAGTTTCAAAGACATCATCTCCTCTCTCCTTTTCTCCGCTCTCATGGTCCTTAAAACGTTTGCGGGTTTCGTCAACTTTAGAGGGGTTTGTTTTTCTTTTCTTTCGTGTTTTCATAGAAGGCTGTTTTTTGTGGGGAGGGTGGTTACTAACCCGACGCCCAAAGAGGGGCCAAGATAAATCCTGGGCTTTGCTATGTTAAAGCCGGTCAGGACCGTTCCTTGGTATCTTCCATCCCCTACGTCGCCCCCGAACCAAAACTTTTTAATCATAAAGAGTGTAACAAATAACTACCTAGCAAATATACACTCTTTAACAATATTTCATTAATTTCATCAAAACATTGCAGGGAGTCTTTATAGACGAGCTGAAGGGAGTCTTTATTGACGAGTTATAGGGAGTCTTTACAGATGAGATGAAGGAAGTCTTTACAGACCACCTGAAGGCAGTCGTTTTTGAGCTAAGGGTAATCTTTACTGACGAGCTGAAGACAGTATTTATAGATGAGCTTGAGGGAATATTTATATTCCAGCGAAAGGGAGTATTTATAGGCGAACGTTAAGTAGTCTTTATAGACGACCTGAAGGAAGTCTTTATAGACGAGGGTTAAGGGCTTCATTGGCAGCTTCCCCCCTCTAAGGATAGAGGTTGTTTTCCTCTATGGTCAGAGATTTTTCTCCTCTGATGAGAGAGTCTTCTTTCCTCTTTGGTTAGAATTTTTGTCCTCTGTGGTTATAAGTTTCCTCTTCTTAAGGAAAAAAGTTTCATTAGAGCTGTTAGTCATCTGATCTACATAATGCTTCTTAACATATGATCAATAATAAGTTAGTTCACACTGAACTATTTATCGTTAACCAATAGGTTAGGTTTTAGGATGCGTAGCTGCTGTGATGACGGCCACTCCACTGGGAGACCTTGGGGTCCATTGTGATCATCCTGAATGTAGAAATGGATTATAGACGTGGTTATGATATAAAAGAGATATAGATGTGTGATAGTAGTTGTGGATAGATGAAGATTGTCAGTTATGTGGTTGTAGATGCGTTCAGGTGTGGTGGTGATGTGAAGGTGATGGCGGGTGTGAGGTGATGGCTGGTGAGATGTAATGATGTAAGGTGATGTCTGTAGATTGGATGTTATTTTCCGATGTAACTGTAAGAGTAGAAAGAGGTTGTAGATGAGAGTGTAGATGTGGTAGTTATACAGATATAGATGTAGTGAAGATGGTAGTCGTGAAGATTGTGGTTAGTTGTAGCTGGGACGTGATTGACAATGCTTCTGGGTAGAGGTGGTGCTTGTCCTGTTCTCAGCACGTTGGAGACATTTCAGGCGTTTTGCCATGTGTAGTAGATCCGACGGCTCTGTTTGGCAGTATGCTGTTAAAGATTGGATGGTGTGCACGCCCATGGTGCAATGTCTTCTAGAACGGAGCATAGGACAGCGACATAATAGGTGCTCGATCGTCTCTATTTCTTCCTCATCCTTGCACAGCCTGCAGTAGTCAGTCGTGTTGTCTTCTTCCCATTTGCCCGTCATGGATCCTATTCTGCAGAGACCCGTGATAATCCCCACTGCTAGTTTCAGGTCTGATTTCCTCATTGAGAGCAGTAAGGCGGTTCTTCACTTGGACGGAATTGGCCATATTGCCCTTGATGTGCTGCAGTTTGGCGTGTTTTGCCAATGTTGGTAGAATTTCTCTCGACATTTCTGCTCTATTGTTTTTCTGAAGTGGCACAGTGGTGGCTTGATGGAGTTGTTGATTCCAATGTTTTGTGACTCCAATCCGCAGCGTGCCAGTTTGTCGGATGCCTCGTTTCCTTCGAGGCTGCAATGACCTGGGACCCAAGACAAGGTAACGATTGATTTTAGTGGCTCCAAAGCGTGTTTGCAGTCTAGAACAGCCGCGGACTTGATATAATGGGACTTGAGTGATTTTAGGGCCGCTTGACTATCGACGTAAATAGACACCGGTCCAACTATTTCCCCTCTCATGTTGTTTATCAGTTCCGCGGCCTTTCTGATCGCAAAAACTTCGGCTTGGAAGACATTACAATATTCGTTCAGCTTGTATGATTGTCGTAGACCAAGGGATTTGCTATAGACGCATGCTCCTGTGCCTGTTTCCATCTTAGAGTTGTCAGTATAGATCTCTATACAGTCTAGAGGTTGGCTGCTGTGTGTCCATTCATCTCTGTGGGGTATGTGTACCTTCGTTGCCTCGAAGCATATTTGTGGTGATATATAATCACTAATGTTCCCCGAGGCCGTTGATAATCCGAATCGACGTAGAATTGCAGTTCTTCCGTATTCGGAAACATTTATCACTGATAATCGGATTCGATTGAATCAATTACTATTCTCATTTGCAACTTTGCTTTAAGACGGCGGCTCCTTAACATTCAACACAGGCAAGTGTCCAAAGTTGCGTTTTTCCAAGGAAAGAAGCTTGATTTTCCTAACGAAACACGTTGCTGTTGTTGATTAGCAGGATTCCTTCTTTGAGAAATAAGGTTTGTTTGGTTCCACATTTTCTGGATCTCTGGAATATAATCAATTAGTCTTCTCCATCTTTTTTTATGCTCCTCCCTTCATTTCTTCCAGTGTAATTGAAGACAAATTCAATTCAAATCTAAATTAGTTATGACGTAACATATTACTGGTTCGCTTCAAATATCCAATTCACCAGTTAAGTAATTTTCGTTTTGTTTCACGGACATTATGTCATTCAGCTTTTGACAGTAGTCTCTAAAAGTATGGCATATTCTCCACGGCCGCCGCCACAAAGGAAACAAACACGAAGTGCTGGAGACAACTTTGCACGATCTAAAATATTTGGTAGACAAATCGCTAACGAATTGGGAAAAGAGAGTTGAGCACTTCAGAGCTTTTAGAGGTTCTAATAATTATTCCAGACTTTTGTTCCTTTCCGCCTTTGTAACCTGTTCCATTATTGTGGTCCATTTTATTATTAGTTCACATCCAACGCCGATTTCAAATCTTTTCTTGCCAGTTTTGACTTGCAGAACATTTGAGCTAGAACTGTGGAATTCTTGAATTTATATTATGAATGCATACACTTATACTTACTTTGGTTATTAATGGCAATTTTAATTAAAATAAATATTGTAACTTTATTTCGAATCAGCGTCCAGCATTTTGTTTTGTTTTTTTGTTTTCAAATATACTTTTTACTTTAATATTAAAATGAAAAAATTATAAAGACTTATAAAGAAATTTCAATGATAATTGGATTGAATGTCTAATATATGCTTAGTTATCGCTACTCTTCAATAATAGAAACAACATCATAATCATTGTTCCCGCATTGGCGAGATGCTAACATGAACTTTAACTGATCGGCCAACACGTTGGAATCGTTCCGGTAAATTCATTCGCCTGTTCCCATCCTGTTGCCTGCCACGATTCCTTTTCTAAAATTCCGGCGAACTACAAACTCATCTGAAAAAAATGTTTGGCTTCCAGATAAGTGTATTAAGGACAATAAATAAATATTACTATTTAAAAATACAAAAAATACCCTTTCATTGCAGGAGATGCTGGATATCCGTTGGATACATAGCATATAATTTCCTCCTCATTTGCGGAAAGTGGTTGCTCTTCATTGGGTTCTCCTGCCGTTTCATTTGGCACCCCATGATTCTGGCCCGCTTTCTTCTGTAAGTACCTTTTTTGATCGGTCCATAGCTGAAAAATGCTGGCCAAATTATGTTGTACCTTTTTTCACTCGATGATGATTTTTAATAATGGGTCCTGCTGAATTCGGCTACGCCCCCAAATTACGCTAAATTACGCTATGAGGCGATGTACAATGTCCGGATGAAACTGCAAGGTTACCAGAAGAAAATCATCATCCTAAAACACAAATAACCAAACAAACAACAAATTCAAAATTAGATGTAAATTAGATTTTATTTTTTTTTTTTTATAAAAAAGTCGTATGTGCGATTCCCTCCCACTTCTTCAGAGAGATTTTTCACAATAAAAATACCTCACATTCTCCAATTTTTTTTAACATTTTATTACATTTTCTGGCAGAATTAGCTTTGATTGGAAATTCGGCATTTCCATGAGTCAAACAATTTCTCCTCCAAAAATTGTGGTCATAGGTTCACGTTTATATTTGGATTTCCTAGTGTTTAGGTTTTTTGATAATTTTTGCTATTGATTGGAAAAAAAGCTCCAATTTTACATTTAATGTTCCCGATAGTCGGAAATCTTCTCCAGCAAACATTGAAGGTACTGAGATCTTATTTTAATTTTTTTAAAATGGTTGGCTATATTTTCTGAAAGACGTTTGTTGGCCTCCCGGGCCTGCCCCTGGCTACGTCGGTGGTTCGCAAAGCTGCCAGTTTTTTTTTTAACCCAAATCGCCAAATAAAGTATCGAAAATCGCCAAAAATCGCCAAACCGAAAATTCGTAAATTTATGTTATTATTATTTGTATTATATTAAGTTGTTTTTTTTTTTTTTTTGTTTGTGACGACCTTATAAAGTATATAAGGGTGAAATTCTAAGTCGATCTATGCATTTCCGTTCATCCGTCTGTGCTAATAACTTTAGTATCCAGATAAATCGAGATAGGACACTACACAGATGCCTCCTTTGTTTGCAGGAGGGTTAAGTTCGATGATGGGCTATATCGACCTACGTGTTGGTATAACATATACAGTCTGTCGCAAAAGTTAGTATACACCGTTGAAACCAAAATGTATTAGGGATAAATATAACTATAACTTATTGAAAACAACAAACAATTAGTTTCATTTGATAGACAAGAAGGTTGTCTTCCGTAATAACAATTAAAAGTGCGCAATATTTGCATACATTAGCAAATGTACGGTTCGAATCCCAAAAAGACCAAAATTTATGTCGCAAAAGTTAGTATACAGCGGAGAATCCTCGTGGAACTGCGTAAAAAATTCTTGATATTTTTGAACAAAATGAAACTAAATCTGTACTTAAGATCATAAGGAGTTTTTTAATTGGCTTTAATGGCAGTTATAGTACTTATAGTGACAAGTCCAACGTACTCTGGATCGTAAAATCCACAAAAATTGGTCATCTACAAATACAACAACTGTAGCGACAAAATTCCGGATGTTATGTCCTGTTTATGAATTCTAAAGCCATGAAATGCTCAGAAAAGCTATAAAGTTTCAATATGTGGTGATCTTGATCGAGTTTCGACTTGTCCTGTTTGAAAAAACGGGAATTTCTTGAAGGAAACCCATACTTTTGAGGCAATTGTCCTTTTGAAACATGTAATAATCCTTAATCCTTACACATAAGGACTTTCCTTTTGAGTTAATTTTCTCACAAATGCTGCCCCCTTTCATGTTCCCACCAAAAGTAGATAGTAGGAGAACCTCAAGGTCCGTTGTAAGCGCTACAGTTATACTGTCCTACCGGCTTTTTAGCAGTATCGGACATGCTTCTCGTGTCCTTAGTGTCTAATATCCTACTAATGTCTAATGAACTACTTCTAACTGATCCATTTAGTTGTATTTTGGTCCTAAGTGAAGCGAACACAGCTTTTCAGAACGTTTTTGCACAATCCATGCGTTATAACAGCAGAGAAAGCTCTGTATTAAAATTTTAAATTAGCTATCATATCCTTCTGTGGTGGTGGAGTATCTCTGTGGGGTTACACCAGAATTTGAGGTTCTCCTACTATTTATTTTTGGTGGAAATGTGAAAAGGGACTTAATTTGTGAGAAATTTAACTCAAAATTAAAGTCTTTATGTGTAAGGATTAAGGATTATTACATGTTTCAAAAGGACAATGGCCTCAAAAGTATGGGTTACCTTCAAGAAATTCCCGGTTTTTCAAAGAGGACAAGTCGAAACTCGATCAAGATCACCCCATATTGAAACTATAGAGCTTCTCTGAGCATTTCATGGCTTTAGAATTCATAAACAGGACATAACATCCGGAATTTTGTCGCTACAGTTGTTGTATTTGTCAGGGACGTAGCCAGGATTTCATTTCGGGGGGGGCCCACCTGACCAAAATTTTGAAAGTTCATGTTAGCGAAATTTTCTTATTTAGCAAAAACGTAAACCTTATTTTAGACTTATATTACTGATGAAATATTGTTCATTACTATATTTTAGTTAAAATGACGTAAGACTTCTTGACCAATGTCCCTTGTCTTTTTGACAATATATCAGAGTCGATATATGTTCAAAACAATGGATATATTAATAATAGCATATATTTTTGGATGTATCATTTATCAAATAACTCACAACTACAGTGAATGTTATTTAATTCAGTGATATCACTTCGGTAAGACCAAAAGAAAGAGTATACAATCGGAAAACCTTAGAAATATCTTAACATTTAATTTTGTTGTTTACATGGAATGTTGAGGACCTTTCCTTTGTTTCCTACTTCACAAAGTTCAAAATCACGGCTTCAATTTTCCACTCGAATTCTATTGAGCAATTTATGGAAGGAAAATGGGATTAGTAGAGAATTGATTTATGCAGAGGGGAACGTTCGGATATCATGGCGTTATCCAGTAGTATTTTTTTATATTTACAGGTTTTTGTCTTTTATCACGCTGCCGTGTCAAAATATGGTCAATTTCGGAAATTCAATCGTTGTTATTGTCATAAAGAAACCTATTGTAGTTATTTCCCTAAGTATATTTTGGTGTCCAATCGTAGATTTTATCGCAAAGAATTTCTGAAGGCTCATAGTGGTTTTCTTGATAGAGAACTAATGCTGAGCAAGAGTGAGTCCATCCATGATGAAATTCTAGCACCCAATCGAGGGACAATCGTCGGACTTCTCTTACAGAAATTCTGGTTTCCTATGGTAGATCTTCTCATAAATTGATCAGGAACTAGGAAAACTCTGGCAACCAGTCTTGAATTCTTTTAAAATGAAATTCTGGCGCCAATCCAAGGTCTATACATGTATACATTCTTTTAGCAAAAATCCATAAACACAATTTTTCCCAATCTACATTTTTTATACTCTCAGCCTTTAGTCAAAATGTGCCTCATCGAAATAACGGTTTTAAGGGCAAAGAGTGTTTAGAAGAAATGTGTTCAGAAAATTTGGAGTCCACTTATATATGTTCGTCCATCTGGGTGGCTGCCTGGATAACAAGATAGTCCTCGAACAGATCAACCGATACTGTCCAAAATTTGGCCTTCGTGATATTTTGCCCAAATTTCGATCAACTTCGAATATGGACAATATCGATCCACTCTTTCGATATCCTTCCACAGAGAATTTCTAAAATTTTCAGGGAAGTGCAGTTTAAGACCTCTCTGGATAATTAGTAAATATGGCTTCACTTCCTTTATGGTAGAAATTTAGAACATTGGTGGCGTTTATTTAATTGGGATAGCTGTTACAATTTTGATTTTTCAAAATGTTTCGTAAACACTTTCGTCGGAGTTGTGTTAGGTTACTAAAGAAAAACTTCTCATTGAAGGTTTTTCTTTGTTTACGTTTATACTTCGAGCTGACGATTGATGTTTGGGTATAAAAAGTTTCTTGTTGAAGAAGTTATTGAAAAATAACTTCGGTGGAGAATATCCACAAACAAGAAACAAAGGGAACTGATGAGATCCAGTGGCGTGGATCGAAACTAGTCTTCCTTGCCTTACCCCTTGGCGAACAATGCCAAACCTTCTCTACTAATAAACTTGTTGTTTTAAATATTAAAACAACAAAATGGGTTAAGCCAGACTATTTTGGTAATAATTTAGTTATAAGTAAAAATATGAAATAAATAAATTAATAAACAAAAAGACCTCTCGGGAAACGCTTTGGTATTTTGCAACAAGCGTTCTCGTCTTCTATTACTACAGTACATGTTTTTTCAGGGGCAAGTCCATACTTCGAGAGAAAATGGCCCGAAAGCTGTAAAGAACGCCTACGGCAATGTGTAGTGGTTGGTGCGCACGACAACTTTATCGCGATATTTCTTCGAGCCTTTTATAAAGTTCGAAGATGGTGATTTTCGGTCTACTCCTTCTGGAATTTTCCCTCAAATATCAAGAATTTTAGCTAAAGCTGTATGTGCGATTTTTCGTGAATAGAGCCACAGATTTGGACCAAACTTTGGATTTAGTAATATTTTGTCCAAACTTAGTTTTAGCTCGAAAATGAACAACCTTGGTGAAGAACTGAAATGACTGGTGGGCGCAATATCTTTTAAAAGGAATGACCCCCAAAATGATATCTACTTCTAAAATAAACTATGTTGGTCCGGTCCATTTCTTCAGGTACCTTCTCGGCAACACTTGTGATCAATGATAAAATCTATATTTAATTGGCAAGTTCATACGTCCGCAAATGACTACACAATTCTGAAAATCTCCTAATACATAGCTTTGGGTTAAGGGATTTTGGTTGTGTATCCGTTGTTCGATCTGCCCATAGATGAAAGTTTCAGTTCACACAGGCTCAGGGTATATTCCTGTCCGCAAAGCCGACTGATACTTGTTGAGATTTTGACGAAGAAGAATCTGTTTCCGACCAGTTTTTTTTTTGATTTCGTTTGTCGTCACAAAGTCCTTTGCCAAAGAAGGAAAAGGAACATTTCTAGAAATGTGTATCCATTGAAAGTACTTCCCAAAATACAATGAAGATGAAATTCAATGTAATTTCCAAATGTTGGAAATAATATGCAATAAATAAAATATAAACTTTAACGTCAATAATCTTGATTTTATTATCATTCAAAAGGTCAAACAAAACATAAAAATACGACAGAAAAATCCTTTTTTGGTACAATAGGCATTTACTAATTTGTAGCAAGAGACCAGTTTCAAATAATTTCAACGGGCAACACTGCGGTGGAACAGAATTATATCACAAAAAATGGTTGATATGGTTTTTTTTGCAAATTTCAGACATAAAGAATTTGTAATTGTTATGATGTTCAAAGTAGTTTATTACAAAAACGTGTTAAAAACTATATACAAAAATTTAAAACCACAAAATTAAGCAACGATTGTATCTTTTATTGTTGAATTACTCTTATCAAATTTTTCAAAAACAAAAGATCGCAACAATGTTTTGTCTAGATGGTATTTAAAGCCGTAACAAATACAAATAAACAGTTTCTTCTGAACTCAGTAACACTTGCAGTCAGCCTAAAATTACGAATAAACACTTAAACACCTTTAAACTTAACAAATTGCTCAAAAAGCCTAACGTGTTCATTAGTCTTTATACTTTCAAATATGTTGGACAATTAGTATACCAATGTAGTTAAATAATTCTCTGTAATACTTCCTCCAAATACTTTACATATTTCTTGAAAAATTTAAAACATTTTAAAATTTTATTCAAAAATTAACAAAAAATGTATAGCATAAGCTAATATCCTATGGGATCGAAAATCATTTCGGGGGGGGGCCCGGGCCCCCCGGGCCCCCCCCCTGGCTACGTCGGTGGTATTTGTAGATGACCATTTTTTGTGGATTTTACGATCCAGAGTACGTTGGACTTGTCACTATAAGTACTATAACTGCCATTAAAGCCAATTAATATACTCCTTATGATCTTAAGTACAGATTTAGTTTCATTTTGTTCAAAAATATCAAGAATTTTTTACACAGTTCCACAAGGATTCTCCGTTGTATACTAATTTTTGCGACATAAATGTTGGTCTTTTTGGGATTCGAACCGTACATTTGCTAATGTATGCAAATATTGCGCACTTTTAATTGTTATTACGGAAGACAACCTTCTTGTCTATCAAATAAAACTAATTGTTTGTTGTTTTCAATACGTTATAGTGATATTTATCCCTAATAAATTTTGGTTTCAACGGTGTATACTAACTTTTGCGACAGACTGTATATAACAGTACCGGCCGATTTCCGTTTTTTTAATTTTTCGCTAAATTTTCTGACAGAATTAGCCGTAAGTTGCCATTTTCGATCCAAGTGATCACGAAATTTCTCAATCAAATATCATGGACATAGGTAATAATTTCAGTCAAAAAAAGTATCTAGAACTACAAAAAAACTGAAATCGGGCGGTATAGGTATATGGGGCTATAGCCCATATTTGAATTTGTACTGCCTTCAAGCAAAAGATTGTAGCGTATTATCCCAATTAGTTTAGAAGTTATAGTGATTAACACAGACGGACGGACATGCATGTATCGATTCAGAATTTACCCGAATCAAGAATATTCAGTGGTGGTTCCAAACGTATTTTGTAAACAAGTAAGAAAAGCGTTAAGTTCGGTCGGGCCGAACTTTTTATACCCTCCACCACAAATTTCAGCCATTTCGGTGGATTAATATGGCCACAACCTTCAAAATACCGAAATTCGGAAGGTACCGTTCTATGGGGGCTATATGATGGCGTGGACCTATACCTACAAATTTCTGGGGGAAAGTTTTATACGCCTAATGAAGACTAAATACCAAATTTCAGCCATCTCGGTGTGATAATGAGGCTAAAACGTTCAAAATATAGAAAATCGGGAGATATTGTATTATGGACCTATATAAACGTTTTATGGTAGAAATGTTTCTTAGCCTCTGGAAATACAAAGTTACAACCGATACTTTGGTCAAATGGGTCTAATACATTCAAAATATATTAAAATGACGCGTACTTTATAAGGGGCCTTATGTGGGGGCTATACCAAAACGTGGACCTATATAACCCAACTTTGGTACCAAATTACAACCAATTCTGTGGTCAAATGGGTCTAATACATTCAAAATATATTAAAATGACGCGTACTTTATATGGGGCCTTATATGGGGGCTATACAAAAACGTGGACCTATATAACACAACTTTGGTAGGTATATTTTTTGGCCTCTGGAGACACAAAGTACCAAATTACAACCAATTCGGTGGTAAAATAGGTCAAATATCTTAAAAATTCCTTAAAATGGCCACGCGTCACGCGTCATTTTGTATGGGGGCTATACGAAAGCGTGGACCTACATAGCCCGCTTTCAATACCAAAAGTCCTACGTAAATATAACATATTTTCCCAAAATTTCATCAACCTACGGCAATCCGTTCGGACGCTAGAGTGATTTCCACATACGGACAGACGGACAGACAGACAGACGGACAGACGGACAGACGGACGGACATGGCTATATCGATGTAGAATTGCACGCTGATCAAGAATATATATACTTTGTGGGGTCTGCAATGATTATTTCGAGTAGTTACAAACGTAGTGACAAACTTAATATACCCCCATCCATTCCAAATTTCATCGAAATCGGAAATATATAGCGTGTTTGGTACAGAAAATACGTGAAATCGGCCGAGAATATATATGGGAGCTATATCCAAATCGGAACCGATTTCGATATAATTTGGCACACTTATTTCTAGACCGAAGTCAGTCAAACATTCCAAATTTCATCAAAATCGGACGTATATAGCGTGTTTGGTGCAGCAAATACGTGAAATCGGGCGAACATATATATGGGAGCTATATCCAAATCTGAACCGATTTCGATATAATTTGGCTCAATTTAAGTGGCGAAATTTCGTGGCCACTGGAAACCACATATGCAAAATTTCAGCTAGTTCAAGCAAAAAATGTGGCTAAGATCCCTAAAATACCTTAAATCGGGAGGTATCGTTATATGGGGACTATCCCGAACCGTGGACCTATCTTGACAATTTTTAGTGGAGCAATTTCGCGGCCATTGGGAACGTCAAATGTAAAATTTCAGCTGGTTTGGGCAACAAATGCGGCTAAGATCCTTAAAATACCTTAAATCGGGAGGTGCCGTTATATGGGGGCTATACCAAAACTTGGACCGATATAGTCCATCTTCAAACTTGATCTTCCGACGGCTAAAAAAATGGTATTCCCCAATTTTCAGCGAAATCGGTCAACAAATGCGACCTGTATGTTGCGAACGGACGGACGGACGGACATGCATAAATCGACTCAGAAAGTGATTCTATGTATATCCCTAGAAGGAACTATGGGTCTATGTCGCTTCTTTTTGTATGCTACATACAAATGCACTAACACATAATACCCCTTACCATATAGTGGTGTAGGGTATAAAGAGGACATACGTATTTTGTCAGTCTCATATCTTCCAAACCGTTAAGAATTTTGATTTACACTCGAAGGCAAAAATACTGTGTTATCATTGTTATGTAATTATTTACGAAATTATCACATCCATGGATTTTTTGGGAATATATTACAAATTGAATTAAGTTTTTAACATCTATATATATAAAATTAAAATTTGTTTGTCTGTTTGTTTGTTTGTTTGTGCCTTATAGACTCGAAAACCGCTGAACAGATCTTACTGAAATGTTTAGGGTACATTGCTACATGGCCTGGAATGAAAATAGGCTATATCATTTTTTGAAATTTCGCGTTGATCTCGAGATATAGCATCAAAACGGAGGTACCTCCAAAAAATTTAGATTTTGTATGCAAATATCTTCAGAAGTATTACAGATACAATCTCCAAATTTTGTATGTGTGACGGAATTTGATGTAGAAATAAATTTACCAAATTATATTCAAATCAGTTCAGATTTGGATATAGCTCCCACATACATATATTTTCGGCCGATTTCCTTATTTTATGTACCAAACATGCAATTTATGTCCAATTTCGATGAAATTTGGAATGTATGACGGAACTTGGTCTGGAAATAAACGTGCCAATTTATATCAAAATCGGTTCAGATTTGGATACAGCTCCCATACACATATATTTTCGGCCGACTTCCTTATTTTATGCACCAAACACGCTATATATGTCCAATTACGCTGAAATTTTGAATTTCTCACGGAATTTGTTCTAGAAATAAATGTGCCAGATTATATTGAGATTGATTCAGATTTGGATATAGCTCACATACGCATATATTTTTCGGCCGATTTCCGTATTTTATGCACGAAACACGCTATATATGTCCAATTTCGCTGAAATTTGGAGGGTCTGACGGAATTTGTTCTAGAAATAAACGTGCTAAATTATATAGATATCGGGTCAGATTTGAATATAGCTCCCATATATATTTTCGCCGATTTCCTGTATTTTATGTACCAAGCACGCTATATATGTCCAATTTCGCTGAAATTTG
Source organism: Musca autumnalis (assembly GCF_047663935.1). Taxonomy (NCBI): domain Eukaryota; kingdom Metazoa; phylum Arthropoda; class Insecta; order Diptera; family Muscidae; genus Musca; species Musca autumnalis. The sequence goes on from NW_027411704.1 coordinate 149,917, forward strand.
AAATGTGTAACGGAATTTGGTCTAGACATAAATGTGCCGAATTTTATCGAAATCGGTTCAGATTTGGATATAGCTCCAATATATATTTTCGGCCGATTTTCCACATTTTATGCACCAAACGAGCTGTATATTTTCAATTTCGCTGAAATTTGGAGGGTCTGACGGAATTTGTTTGAGAAATAAATATGCTAACTTATATAGAGATCGGTTCAGATTTGAATATAGCTCCCATATATATTTTCGGCCGATTTTCTGTAGTTTATGCACCAAGCACGCTATATATGTATGTCCAATTTCGCTGAAATTTGGAATGTGTTACAGAACTTGGTCTAGAAATAAATGTGCCAAATTATATCGAAATCGGTTCAGATTTGGATATAGCTCCTGTATATATTTTCGGCCGATTCCTGTATTTTATGAACCAAACTCGCTATTTATGCCCAATTTCTGTGAAATTTGGAATGCGTAACGGGATTTGGTAAATCGGTTCAGATTTCTATCTATATTTTAGGCCGATTTTCTGTATTTGATGCTCTAAACACGCTATATGTGTCCAATGTCGCTAAAAATTTGGGATGTCTGACGGAATTTGTTCTAAATAAATTTGACAAATTCTATCGAGACCGGTTCCGATTTGGACACACTGCATATGTCCAATTTCACTGAAATTTGGAAAGCGTGACGCAATTCGTTCTAGAAATAAATGGGACAAATTATACCGAAATCGGTTCAGATTAGAATATACCTCCCATATATATTTTCGGCTGATTTTCCGTATTTTATGCACAAAATGTGAATGTAAGACGGGATTTGGTCTAAAAATAAATATGACAATTTATATCGAGAGTGGTTCATATAGGAATATAGCTACCCATATATATTTTCGGTCGATTTATTGTTTTTGTTGCGTATGTTCAATTTCAATGAAATTTTGAAGACTTAGCAGTCAGTGAAAGTCATCATTATTTACAGAAGTACTTATAGTTGGGAAGGAATTGACCAAGGCTGTTAAGTATCATATCTTTCAGAGACTTCTTAAGATGTATGTTTTATTATGATATATCTAAATCATTAGGAATACTTATAGGCGGAAAGGCTTTCGAAGGAGTGTTACCTTCTGAAACTTAAAAAAAAATACCATAGTAACTCCATAACAACCCTGAATAGGTATATAACTCCTTCATATCTCCTATATTTATTCGTTAAAATATTAAAAACGTTAATATAATTACGGCATTCCATTATATTTTATCGTAGTCGGGGCAGCAAAGTGCTCCGGGTTCAGCTAGTTACATATAAAACATAAAAATACAAAAAATTTGTTAAACTAATAAAAAAGAGGGTATTTCCTAAAATTAGCCAACGAAATCGCCAACTATTCTATAATCCGCCAAAAAATCGCCATGTCGCCAAGTCAAAAATTAAGTTGCGAAACGCGTTGAAAAATAGCCACGTTTGGCGAGAAATCGCCATATCTGACAGCCCCGGCGGTTCGGACGAAGTAAATGTTTTTAAACTAGTTACCTCTGAAAATATTTTGTTTCCCTTGGGCGTATGACATTTCTCTAAAATACATATCTAAATATCATACGCACCCTGTTACAGCATGGTGAACATATTGATCTTTGCAAATAATTACTGAGGCCTTAAGCTATAAGGTTCACGTTCAAATTGAGATTAGAACGAATTGATTTAAAAATATTGCAAACCATGTTTTGCTAAATTCTGGTTTCCTCTCTTTTTATAATAAACTAGGGGACCCGGCGAACTTCGTATCGCAGTCTGTTAGAAGTCGTATTACTGAAGTCGATGGCTTTGTTGTCGAGTTCAATTGAAAATATTTCTTTGTTTTGAACTATTTAGGACGATCTTTGACGCAAATGCGCATTAGACAATTGTACTTTCGGTAATTGTCAGTTTGTCGAAGAAAGAGGCTACTGAGAGGCAAGTGTTTCTATTTTCGTCGAATCTCTGTCCCATAAACTGACAATTGGGCAACTGCAAATCGGGACTAATATATATTTATTAAGCAAATAACATATTTTGCAAAGTAGTATCGTAACGCCCCCATTCGTTTCATAATCGATGGTTTTCTTCTTATCAGTACCTCCTACTTCTTGCTTTTTATACCCTCAGCCTTTAGGCTAAATGTGCCTCATCGAAATAATAGTTTTAGACCCTAAGGTTGTTGGACGAAGTTCTTTCAGACAATTTGGAGTCGATTTGGCTCTGTCCGCCCGTCTGGCCGTCTGTCTGGCTGGTGTGCACGATAAGTCTCGAACGGATCAACCGAACTGAATTTTGAACTTCGTAAAACCTTGCCCAAACTTAGTTTAAGTTCGAAGTTGACCCATATTGGTCCATTCCTTCGCGCAATCGATTTGGTCCAAACTTTGCAAATCGTATTACTCCTTCCGGATATAGATCGGGTTTGAATGCGGACCATATCAATCTACTCCTTCGCGTACCTACCACACACCATAAATGAAGTTTAGCAGCTTCTCTTAGATAGTTTTGAACTTTTTTTTCACCAGTCCATACTTCCTGAGATACTGGCCTAAAAACTCCAAGAAACCCTGACGGCATCATCTAATTTTGTTCACGCCGGATTTCCCCAATCGACAACCCTAATTCGCATTTTTCTACGTTCCGAAATACTTGCAATCGGCATCCCTAATTCTATTCAGAATTGTACCTGTATGCTCTCATTTTCTCTCTTTGAACATTCTTACTAAAACTACATTGTAATTTACTTCATAATAAACACTTGTTAACTGAGCATCAACCAGTACTGTTGTCCTTGGTAAGCGGTCGTTCCTGTTTCACACATTCAATAAAGAAGAACCATTATTGTTCTTATTTCAAAATTCTAAACATTGCATTTTCTTTTCCTTTTTTCCATTTCATTATTCCTTGGTGGATGAATCTTGAGGAAAATATTTCCATTACTGAAATATTTTCGAGGCTTACGGCAGAAACCCAACCGCCCTTCTTTCTAGTGAGAACACCCACAATTGGCGTTTTCATTTTGGTCCTAATCGAGCCGGATTGCGAGTTTTTGTTGCTGAGATTTCATCAAGTTCATCCTTACTTCCATCTCCATTCATTTTCATCTTCTTATTTCATCGATAAAAGGTAAGTTTGTGCTTTGTATATTCGATTCCCTAAAGTGAAACAATAGTGCATACAAGAAGTGATTTTAAAGTCCAAAGTTCAAGTGCGTTTTGCCGTCGGCAATTTGATTTTTCAATTTTATTTCGCGCACAGTGTTCCGAATTCTATTTCCAATTTTCTCCATATAATTGAATTCAGTTTCGTGTTATTAAGTTCCAATATTTAATTATCCATTCAATTCCCAATTAATTTGTGCATTTTAATTGGTTCGAAAATTATTATTTTTTCCCATTGAAATAATAATTTTCTTGCATTTCATTTTTATATTTCCTCGCATCCAAATACAATTTAAATATTCAATTCGTTTTTTTGACTCGTGACAGTGTGCTGTCTGCATTACATTTCTTCTTTCCGCTTTGTCGCGAGAGCATTTCAATTCAATTTCTATTGATTTGTTGGTGTGTTTATTCAACAAGCGGTCAGTCATTACAACAGTAGTTGTTGTTGTTAGAGACCCAACCAGCATTGCAGTCTCCTTACCAGCAGCACTGCTTTTCATATAAACACCCACACGCACATTACTTCTATTCTTTCTCCTTCATTACTGTTGAGTAAGTTCACTCAGTCAACAAGCAGTGATCTATCCAACTATTACTTGTTTCACTCAACAGAGATAAAACTGTTCCCAGTACACCCTACACCAAGCCCGTTTATATGGTCGGTCTGCAACTTGTGTGTGACACATAATATTTTTATATATTATCGTGTATATAGAGGTGAGGTGTTTAGCTACCTCATTCTTGCTGACATATAGTTATCCATATTGCCGCTAGAGGGTGCTGTTTATATACGAAGATACCTGGAAAATATACTTGTTTTTCTGTTTTTTTAAATTTTTTCGTGGTTTTCGAAATTATTCCGAGTTCTTTGGAGTTATTATCAAGTTTCACCACTCGCCATCACATTTAGTTCATATTTCCACCGGTAGGTGTCGCTCCACACATAACTTAATTTCTCCAAAGAACACATTTTTCATTACTTTTTCCAACTTTTTTCGGGAATTTCGGTAATTCTTCCGAGAATTCTTCATAATCGACGACTTGATTTGCTGTTCCGAATAGTATTGTCGCATCCCGCCGCTAGGTGTCGCTACACATTAATTAAAATAAGCGAAAATCCTTGATTTTTCAGTATTTTTCCAAACTTTTTGGGATTTTCGTTATTCTATCCGAACAGTCTTTAACATTTATTCTTATTGTTCCTGATCTCTAGTGCTCCATTCTTCCGATAGGGGGCGCTTTATAAATACAGAAATAACTGAAACACTTTCATTTTTTCAAAGTTTTCGTGATTTTTTCCATTTTTTGAAGCAACTTTGTCTTCGCAATTTCTGTGGCCTGTTGCGAGTTTATAGTGTGCCAAACGTTCGCAAGGGGTCGCTTATAATAAGAAACTGGTCTATATAAAGTCTATTGTTCCATTATTGAAAAAATTTCTGCCGGATCCTGCTACTTTATCCAACAATTGTGGTTTGCTGCTCGTATCCTGCCTTATAGTGTATTCCGAAACCTCTAGAGGGCGATTTTTATTCACGAAAATACTTTGAAGTCGTCCATTCCTTAATATTTTCCGACATATACCCGAATTTTTCCTATTTTCTGAGAAATTTAACGGGAAAAGATTTGCCCAGAGTTTCCGAAGTGCTTAGTTCTCCATTCAAACGGAAAGTTTCTGATTTCTGAGGAGACAATTACTATTTTCTATTTCATTTCCATTGGAAAACGAGAACACTGCTTCTTCTCATTTCAGTTTCCAATTCAAATATTTCCTCCGATACGATTTCCATTATTCCTAATCCATCCTAAGCGTTCGTGATACGTTTATTTCTTCTGGTGATCGATTCCTTAACATTCACAAAATGGCATATACGTTTGCGAGTTCACTCAGTCGCCTTGAACAATTCAGTTCTGGCATGACTAGTGGCACTATTCCAATCCATACAATACAGCTGGTTAAAATTCATATAAGCGAGATAGATATCACATGGTCTGAAGTAAAATCCGCTTATAATCGTTGTATTCAAGAGTATACCAGTACGAACTCCGATCTTTCTCTGAATGTGTCTAGACTTCAAGAGAAATTCCGGAATGCCGCAATCATTTACTCCACATGTTTGGCGAAATTGAAACGAGTAATGATCCAATTCGAGAATCCAGACATATCATCTGCCTTATATATTCCAGAAGAAGCTACTCCTTGCACTTCGAGGTTTCAATTCCTACTAAGAGCAAAAGTTCTACTCAAACATGCCGACTATGTTTATCATCGGTGCACTCAATCCGAAAGTGTCCTTCCTTCATTTCTATGGATCCACAGCAGCGTTCAGCAAAGATCAAACAATTCAGTCTTTGCTGCAACTGTTTCTCCAAAACTCATCGAGTGAAAAATTGTCTATCCAAGAATACATGTGTCCACTGTCAGAAGCGACACCATGTCATGCTCCATGATGATTCTAGTTACACCTATTCATCAAGTCAGCTACATAGCACAAGTTCCGATCCTGTTTGAATGTCGACTCCACTCAAATTTCTGATTCTCCAATACAGTCCACTTCTTCAAGTGGAGGCATTCAAACATGTATTCCAAATTCCGAAGGTGCTCCGGTAGGCTCTGATTTGGTGAAAGATGTTCATTCCGGTGTTTCTTCTCCAGTTTCTACACTTATTTGGTTCAATCCCAAGGAACCGTCCACTTCCGAGAGGTGTCTTTGTACATCCAATCTTTTGTTCCTGAATAGTTTTCCTGGCAGTGTTTCTTTTCCAGTTCCTGCATTCATTGATTCCAATCCAACTTCCGAGAGGTCTCCATGCACCTCAATTTTTCCATTCCAGGATGAGTTTCCTTCCGGTGTTACTCATCCAGTTCCTGTACTTCGCGATCACGATTCAGAGCGGCCCTCCATTTCCGAGAGGTCCTCTTATGCATCCGTTGTTCCATCCCAGGATGAGTTTCCTTCCCGTGTCACTCATCAAGTTCCTGTATTCCATGCTTCAAATCCAAAGACGTCCTCCACTTCCGAGAAGCGTCTTCGTGCATCCATTATTCCGTTCCAGAACATGAATTTGTCTGGCATGATGGAGTGTGATAAATCAATTTCCAAATACATTAATCGATACAATGAACTTTCAACCCGTGGGTATTCTGAATCCGATCTAATACTCACCTGCTTCAAAGGCAAGATTCATATTCCGCACTATACGGAATATGATAAACTAATTCCAAAATTTATTCAATTGACAGAGACATTTCCAAATAAGCCTCTGTGTTCCAAGAAAAATTACTTCTTTCCGACAATCGCCACTAATGCGAATATTTCATCCAGTACATTGCAACTGATTTCAAAGTTGAATTTGTTTATTTTCGGCAATCAGATTCCAAATTTGAGTCTATTGTGGGATTCAAGATTTCCGAAACATCCTCCAAAATTGAGGTTCCTACGAAACAACTTCATCCTGCATGTATCCAACATTCGTCATTCTAACCATACTCCATCCCAGATAATTCATTTTAGCAACCACCCAGGTGATGCAATTCATGCATTTCAGTTACTAACCGACACATTATTTGTCGTTGGTAACCCGTACTTGGCTATTCGTACTTCCTTCCAGTTATCAGACAATTTTCCATTTATAATATCCTATGCAAGCAGAACTCCGTGTGATGTACCTTGCAGTTCACATTCGGATGAGGCTGAAATTCTATTTATACAATATACTAGTCTCATATCACCGTCATCTTGTCGAGAATATCATCTAGCTCCAGACTGCGTCAAATTTCCTGACTACTTCTATGGTTATTCTCCATCCACTGATGTTCAGTTCTACGGCCTCTGTCAAGGAGCGAGAACCTCGTTCATTTATATGCGAATAGCTTTATGTACGTCCGTAGCCACTCACCAGGGTTATTCCAAAGAAAGTGTTGCTCCAGTGGAAACACTGTCCAATCCGAGAATCATCCAGGCATTTATTCCATCCATTTGCCAGATTCATTTTTCCGCCTTGTTGTACTACTTCCAAAGTATAACTACAAAACTCCTTTCCAAAGAAATGTTTTCCATACTGTTGTACTATTTACACAGTAAAACTCCACACTTATTTCTCCAGTATCAATTTTCTATACTTTCGTACTCATTCCGACCAACCAATTCGAAATTATGTTTCAAGGACATTGTTTTCCAAATTTCATATTCAATTTTCCAACTCAAATTTCCTATGCTGTTGTACTCTTTCCGAGGTACAAGTTCATGTTCCAAAGGTTCTGCTGTTCATCCAATACTTCGTAAGCACTATTGTATGTTCCTCCCTACAAAGCACAAACTTCCTTTCAAGATACCTACATATGCTATATTCCGAAGGAGAGCTGCCAATCGATGCTGTAATTCATCCCTTTACCTTGGAAGCACCATGGCAGAGCATATCTACTTTAAGTTCTTTAGTTTTAAGTTAAAATTTTTTAATTCATTTTATAATTTATTTTAATCTTTATAGTTCTTTAAATTTGTATTACGCAATGAGAGAATACACGGTACAACCGAGGCATATTTTATTGCAGTGGTACTGCAAGGGGCCCGGGATGTTCACGCCGGATTTCCCCAATCGACAACCCTAATTCGCATTTTTCTACGTTCCGAAATACTTGCAATCGGCATCCCTAATTCTATTCAGAATTGTACCTGTATGCTCTCATTTTCTCTCTTTGAACATTCTTACTAAAACTACATTGTAATTTACTTCATAATAAACACTTGTTAACTGAGCATCAACCAGTACTGTTGTCCTTGGTAAGCGGTCGTTCCTGTTTCACACATTCAATAAAGAAGAACCATTATTGTTCTTATTTCAAAATTCTAAACATTGCATTTTCTTTTCCTTTTTTCCATTTCATTATTCCTTGGTGGATGAATCTTGAGGAAAATATTTCCATTACTGAAATATTTTCGAGGCTTACGGCAGAAACCCAACCGCCCTTCTTTCTAGTGAGAACACCCACAATTGGCGTTTTCAAATTTCAAATCCTGAAGATAACTCTCGCAGGGAGTTTCTGATTGGCCCAAACTGTGCACATCGTATTATTTCACCCAGTCCAGTCGGTCCAGTCCTTCGGGCATCTCCAACACAAAATTTGGGAAAAGTGGACTTTGAGGACTCGTCTACAAAAAAAACCGTTAAAAGGAAAATTGTGAGTTTAGCGAAGAGCTATCATAACCCAAAACCTGGCATTTGTATCAAACATATGATTGATGATGAAAGCAGTTTTGTGTTTTTCAGGCTATTGCGAAAAACTGTTCATGGTAGGTATATTTTGTTACATCTGGTTTGCCTTTGGCCTTTACGTTTTATACCGTTAAAAGACAACTCCTAAAGAATAGAAATCCAAATAATTTGTATTAAAAAATAATTATAAATGCCAAGATTATTCATATTATGAAGCAGGTTGGGTGGTGGGGCGCCTATGCCAGGATGGGGTGTGTTAATGTGAGAAATTTGTCGGGATTAACTTATATTGTTTATGTTATAGATATACCACACTATAATGTGAAGTAAAAATCAAATATTATGCTAAACGTATCGTATTGACGTAATCTTATATCTTTTGTATCTAAATTCAACATACCAACTTCAATTGAATGCTAGGATCTGTTTCTGTCAATTTTGTCAATTGTAGTATAATTTTTGATTATTCAATAGATAAAACGTCACTATAGGATAAAATTTTGATATTTAAGGAAGAAGTATGGTAAATGAATATTTAGAGTCCCTTGGCGTAGGCATCCACGTCGGTGGCAAAGCTGCCCCATGGGTGGGGCGGCTTAGCCACTTTTTAGACATTTTGTAAATTCTCAAAAATTATATTTTAAAAACAAAATTATAAACATTTATATATCAAAACTTATAGCCAAGATAATATTTGAAAAGACTTTAACGGTGTTGATATTAGGACATTTTGAACAAAAACGTGGCACACCCTCCCCATGCTACCATATATGCCACAACCTCATTTCCAATGAAATTACCTCTGAGCTCTAGATTTTTCAAATAACCCACCAATTTTATGGATTTTGTACTTTTTTCCTCAAAACTGTGGAAACCATTTCCAGCGTTTTCATCTTCATCTTTTTAATCGGAATCTGGCCGAAACCACTACTTATATTTACAAACTCTAAACTAAACTCTCTCTTTTTAACAAAGTTTACGCTGTTAATTTTCTAAAAAGACGCTTAAAAATAAATGAATATCGATTTGAGTGTTAATAAAAAATGTCTATACAACTTTTAGAAATTGACAAAACAGAGTAAAATGGACCCTGACAGTTGATGCATATACAATTTTCACCAAAAACTGTCAAAAAAATGTCACGGTATACTCCAAACACCAAACTACATAGAAATGTGTCAAAAAATGTTTTTGCAAAATTTTCGCAGATTTTCGCGGCTTTTTTAGGTTTTTTTCTTTTCTGCCATGAGACCATTCCGAATTGGTGCGAATTGTCAAAATCAGTTCAGCGGTTCTTGAGTTATAAGCGTAGTAACTAACACCATTTCCTTTTATATATAGACTAGCAAAATGCCCGCTACTTTGTAAGCGGAAAAGGAATAATATACAAATAAACAATATTTAATATGGAGAACACTGAACATTTTGATGTACTAATACCTATTTGAATTGATATTTAGTTTCTTTCAAGTACTGCTCGTATACGTTTCGTTCGAATTTCCAAAAAAAGCTCTCTACACTTCAACAGCGGCCTACATTTTAAATTCCAGTCCATGTTTAATTAGAACGGTATGGGTATTTTGAAAATTTTATCCCATTTTCAAACCGAATTTTGGAATTTATGATATCAAAATGTAGAAAACCATTATTCAGAAGATGTTACCCTATATAACAGTTAATTTTTAGACATTTTATTTTAGGCCTTTTTTTCAGTATGTAAAAACCTTCTTGTAAAACATTAGCCGCATAGATCTAACTTTTCAAATGAACTTACTATAACGTTTAGAATAGACAACAAAGATAAGAACAATTTTGTGGAAAAGGTACGTTTGATTTTTTGATTTCAGTACATTATTTAGAAACCGAATTCGTGTTAACCTAGACACAATTTATCGATTCACCCAATACCAGTGCTTCAATATTTAGTATTATTTAATACTTCTAGTATTCAATAATATATCAGAATTTCACTTCTATTCCTTAGCCCAATACCAAATTTATTGCGATTTTGTACTTTTCACGCACTAATGATATAATTCCATCTTCATTGCTACACCCAACGTCATTTAATAACATTTAGTACATTTCGTATTTCTCAATAAATCATCAATCAGCCTAATTTTAAACTTGTATGCATTTCAAAAAATCCGTATCTAAACACCAACACAATCCCTCATACAACAATTCGAAATTCCACCTATATCCCATCATGCAACATCAAACTGGTACCAAATTTGGTACTAATAGTATGTATAAGTTTCAAAAATTACTTCCACTCCTAACAGTCATTGCAGAAGGGGAAGACTGCATACAAACAATAAATGACAAGGAGAAACAAGAGGTAGCTAGAACAAAATTAGTTTCACTCATAGACGATCAAATGAAGAAAACAACGATAAACACCACAGACAAATTAATACTTAACACAGTGGGACGGTGCAAAACCTATTTAAAAGAAAACGAAGACATTTTAATTATGAGTGCGGACAAAGGTGGGAAAACGGTGGCTATGGATAAAAACGAATATGTATCCAAAATGTCAGCGATTGTAGGTGACCTTTGCACATATAGAAGACTTCCAAGGGATCCTACATACAACTTACAAACCAAAAATAATTCACTCGTCGATAAATTATTTAAATTAAATATTATTAATGAAATTCAAAAACTCAAACTGACGACCAAAACGGCAGTTGCACCAAGAATCTACGGCTTGCCCAAGATTCATAAAAATGGAATTCCTCTCAGACCGATTTGTTCAACTGTGAACTCTCCCGCAATAGGACTTTGTAGATACATTGTCGACATTTTAAAACATCTTACCAAGGACTCAGTTTACAATGTAAAGGACGCAAAGGAATTCAAAACCAAAATCAAGGACATCAAAATAAGCGATGATGATGTCCTTGTATCATTTGACGTGGTATCGCTGTTCCCCAGTATTCCTGTTAATTTGGCGCTAAACGCGATAGAAGACCAATGGGAAATTATTCGGACGTACACAGCGATACCAAAAGAACTTTTCATGGAGATTTTGACACTGTGTATAAAGGATACACGATATTTTAGTTATAGAGACAAAATTTATAAACAAAATAAAGGCATGCCAATGGGATCTCCGGCTTCGCCAGTAGTAGCAGACATCGTCATGGAAAAATTACTTCAAACATCTATAGGAAAAATGCACACCAAGCCTAAAATCTTAATAAAATACGTAGACGATATTTTTACTATAATAAAGAAAAGTGATATTGCGTCAACACTGGACATCTTAAATGAATATAATCCCCAAATCAAATTCACAATGGAAACAGAAAATAATAACACACTCCCATACCTGGATTCGGTAGTGATTAGAAGTGGAAATGAGCTGAAAGTTGATTGGTACCAGAAACCCACCGCTTCGGGTAGACTTATCAATTTTACGTCCAAACATCCTCGAAGAACCATTATAAACACAGCGACTAATTTTATAACAAGAATATTGGAGATTAGTGACAGGGAATTTCATTCCAACAACATCATCAAAATTAAAGAAATTCTTCGAAAAAACAACTTTCCTATCAAAACAATCGAAAATTTAGTCGAACGTGGAACAAGCAAAAATGCAATTAGAGAGTCAAATGAGGAAAAGAAAATCTACAAAACAATAACATATACAAAGGGTTTCTCAGAAAGATTAAAACAATCAAAAATTTATGACGAACAAAAATATGAACTTGCTTACAGGTCAAACAATACCCTAAGCAGGGTGTTTAGCAGACTCAAGGATAGAGTTAAGGATGAAGACAAATCCAATGTGGTCTACCGCATACCATGCAAAGGTGACAAGTCCAACTTATGTCGTAAGGTATATGTTGGCACTACCAAAACCAAACTTAAGACGAGAGTATCAGGCCACAAATCAGACCACAAAGCTGTTAATAAACCCCCAGAACAAAAGACCGCACTTGCAGCCCACTGTGCATTAACACAACACACCCCCGATTTCAATAATATCAAAATATTGACTCAAGAGAGTAACTACCATAAACGCTACACTCTTGAAATGTTACATATCATCAATACTCCCAACGATATCAGATTAAATTACAAAACAGACACAGATAACTGCGCTCAAATGTACCGACACACTGTAAATAAATACAAACGCGACAAGTTTTAGTTGAAGAAAGTATTTGGCAGCAAACTTACCACAACTCTCTTTCAAGTAAATCAATTAAGAAATAGTTTCATGTAAAATTTGTTAAGTTTTAATAATCTTTTGTAGTTCCCTGAAGATGATTGGAGGTTCCAATCGAAATATTGGAAAATAAAGAAATTTAAATCAGAACATCAGATTTTTTTATTTAAAAAGCCTGCAGCCAAACAATCCTTAACCCGCAAAAATTTTACAAACAAGGCAAACGATTCCCTCATCAACATTAGTACGAATTTCCAAAACATCCTCTTTATCTCCACTCTAAACGTCAACTGCTATACTAATACCGAATTTCACAATTTCAGCTCTACCCCTTTACACAATAACAATTTGGACCAAATTCTGAACCATTTAGCAATTTTCGTACACTTATTGTACGTATATCCACAACTACATCCATATCTCAACCCTACACACCAACAGTGCCTATAATACCAAATTTCCGAATTCCACCTCTATTCATAATACCATTAATACTTTTCGTATGAAAGTACGATTTTCAATAACAATCTCCAACAGTAATTGCGAATTTCAGGATTCCACCTCTATCCGTCCACCCAAATCTAAATTGTACCAAATTTAGAACCATTTATTACTTTTCGTACCCATAAGTACGAATTTCTAAAACATCCTCAATCCTACACTCAAACAGTAACCTTAACTCGAAATTTCAGGATTCCAGCTGTATCCGTTCACCCAAAAAAATTGTACCAAATTTAGTATCATTTAGTACTTTCCGTACCCATAAGTACGAATTTCCGAAACTACCTCAATCCTACACTCCATAAGTAATCTTAATTCCAAATTTCAGGATTACAGCTCTATCCGTCCGCCGAAATTTATATTGTAAAAAATTTAGTACCATTTAGTACTTTCCGTACCCATAAGTACGAATTTCCAAGACTAAGTCAATCCTACAGTCCAACAGTAATCTTAATTCAAAATTTCAGGATGTCAGCTCTATTCGTTCACCCAAATCCAAATTGTACCAAATTTAGTACTTTTCGTACCCATAAGTACGAATTTCCAAAACTTTCTCAATCCTACACTCCAATAGTAAACTTAGTTCGAAATTTTAGGATTCCAACTCTATCCGTTCACCCAAATATAAATTGTACCAAATTTAGTACATTTAGTACTTTCCGTACCAATAAGTATAAATTCCAAAACTACCTCAATCCTACACTCCATCGGTAATCTTACTTCCAAATTTCAGGATACCAACTCTATCCGTTAACCCAAATATAAATTGTACCAAATTTAGTACATTTAGTACTTTCCGCACACTTAAGTACGAATTTCCAAAACTACCTCAATCCTACACTCCACCAGTAACCTTAATTCAAAATTTCAGGATTCCTACTCTATCCGTTTAACTAAATTTAAATTGTACCAAATTTAGTACCATTTGGTACTTTCACCCATAATTACGAATTTCCAAGACTAACTCAATCCTACACTCCAAAATTAATTAAATTCCATATTTCAAGATTCCAGCTCTATCCGTTCACCCATATCCAATTTGTACCAAATTTAGTACCGTTTACTACTTTTCGTACCCATAAGTAAGAATTTCCAAAACTACCTCAATCCTTCACTCCATCAGTAATGTTAATTCCAAATTTCAGGTTTCCATGTCTATCTAAATCCAAATTGTACCAAATTTGGTACCATTTAGTACTTTTCGTACACATAAGTATGAATTTCCAAAACAAACCCCATATCTCAATCGTACACTTCAACTGTAATCTAAATTCCAAATTTCAGGTTTTCAGCTCTATCCGTTCACCTAAATCCAAATTGTACCAAATTTAGTACCATTTAGTAGTACTCGTACACATAAGTACGAACTTCCAAAATCATTTCCTTATATCAACCCCACTTCCCAACCTTGATTCCCATACCAAATATGAAGATTGTAGCTATATCCGCTCAAAATATACAATTGGTACCAAATTTAGTAACTTTTCGTACACTTATAGGTCGAATTTCCAAAAACCATTTGGTACATCTTTCTAACTCTCCATCAGTTACCCTCATTCCAAATTTCAGAATTCTAGCTCTTCCCGTTTGCCTAATACAAAGGGTACCATATTTAGTACCTTTTAGTACTTTTCGTACCCTTCTAGGTCGAATTTCCAAAAACCCAGCCTTATCTCACCTCTACACACCGACAGCAACCCACAGTCAAAATTTCAGCTTTCTAGCTTCAGCGGTTTCGTCTGGGCGATGATATGTCAGTCACTCAGTCACTCAGTCACTCACTCACTAAGCTCTTTTATATATATAGATAATTTAATTAAAATTGTTTTAATTAAAAATTATATATTTTTTAATTTCATTTCCGCCCACTTCCTTTCATCTTCCCTTTGTATGTCACAATAAATGGTTTGAATTGAATTTTGCTTTCTCGATTTAAGTAATTCTGTGTGTAATTTTTGAAGTTAAGGTAAATTAACAATATTCTGGCAACGCAGAGTGATAGAAGACGAAAAATAAGAAGACACGTGTAACGGCATTTTTGCCGGTTACATCGAATATCTCAGTTCATCATAATTTTTACAAATTAATGGTGTCGCTATTTATTTGCAATATTTTATTTTAATGAGATGGGTGGGGTAGGGTGATCGTTTGATAGGATGATAGGCATTGTGACAGATTGTAAAAAATAGTTTTGTAAAGTTTCCTCATAAATAAAACATATCCTTCCTTAGTTTTCCATCATCCGTGCTAGCTGATGCCATAGTTGAGTTCTCTTTTTTAAGTTGGTTAAGAGTTGTGTCTGCCTTTTTTACTTCCCTTTGGGACTGATTTCCATGTCAAAGCAATTTTATTGTTTTGATTTTGTTATTTGACGACAAAATGGGATTGGTAAAAACGTCTATCACTCACTTCGTACACATTTCCTCTTCGACGAGTTAAACACTCGCCCGCACCCAAACATACACACACCAAGTCATTGGGTACTAGAGTTGGGCAATTTAGTTCACTGTCCTAGTTCCAAAAGGTATGAGTAACGTCATACAAACAAACTTGTGAACTAGATCGTTCTATCTATTTCAATTGGCACAACTCTATTGTGGACCATTAGACAATCCAAAACAAACTGTTTTTGTCAATGAAATGCTCGGATCATTTCAATTGCTATTCCCAAAAGTATGTCTTGAAACGTAATTTCCGCACTCCCGCGCCAGCAGCAGACGGGGAAAGTACCAAAAACAATGGCTTGTTAGAATTGATTGGTCTGTCTAGAAGTTCTAGACTTACAACCACTCTCACCCACACAAACACACATTGCTTTATTGGTATTCAATTTCAAAGTGTTTCGTTTACATTTTTGTGGTGTTATTGTTGTTGGTTTTTATATATCTAGTAAATGGCGTTTGTTATTATACTTTCCATCTGCCAATGTCGTCATAAAGTTTAATCCTTTCTTGTGCCTTGTGATTTACTTTTTTGTTACATTCCCTGTTGTTGCTTTTATTTTCTTACTCTGCTTCTTTTAATAGTATTCTTCTTCGTTTTCTTATTTTGCACCAGGTACGTATGTTTCACATTAGTAAAGCGATAAAAAATAAACGCAAGTTTTTATTTTTGGAGTAAAGAAATGCTTTATAACGTCAATAGGCAAAAAAAAGGTTACGAGCGCCCCCAGAGAGAGTTTCTCTCTTCACACCACACACACACACAATTCAATTCATTGAAAATCCATGCAATCACACAATCATGACGCAATTACCACAGTAGATGCATTGACGAATTCCTACAACAAAATACTTAAAATGTCAAAATCTGTTTTGTTTTTGTATGAGAATTAAAATGACAACAATTTATGTTGGCAGTTCATTTATTTGTGCCATGCACACAATGAAAGCTACCTACAGTATGCAACAGAAAATGTGGTGCCGATACCTGCTTTATAAACACGCACACAAAATGATAAATAGCTCGCTCACATGTCGTTCTTGGTTATATTCTAATTAATTTGTGTTGCCAAAAGCGCCGCCACATGTTGACACGTTTAACAGTCGAGAGCAACTGGTTTGTTTGGGATGTTAGAAACAAGTATTTATATTAGGGACATAAATATTCGAGAAACACAGTGACAGAGAGAGAGCAACATGCGATATGAAAGAGGTTTCCAAAAGGATTCTGTTAAAGCTCTTCCACTAGTTGTTGTCCTGTGAGATGGAAAAATGATGCCAATTTTTTGGTGAAAACAAAAACACATAGTGGATAAACTTTTCCACGTTGGTGCATATAAATATTGAGACAATTCGGGACCCTAATCTCAGGAAGTATTCGATGTATCCTCTATCTGATCTTAACATACACTTTAGCGAAAAATTTTTAAATTTTATGTGTGAGATAGCCGAATAAGCCTAAATATCTCAAAGAAATATGTAGTAGCATGTGCAAAGTTTGGAGCAAGTCAGTAGCTTCCTTCAAGTGTTATCCTGCCCAACAAATTTAGCAAAACATTTTGAACTTTTGTAAAGGAGTTTCCTGAAGGAGTGTTTAAATTTATTCTCATTACTGAAGAACGTAATCCAGTTTGGTGGATAAACATATCCACAAATAAACTTATAAATATTGGTGTATAATATTACCAAAAAAATAAATGGATAAAATTATCCACGATAGCGGATACAATTATCTAAACTATTGAATGTCGAATAAAATTGCCCAGAATAGTGATAAAATTACCCACAATATTTGATAAAACTACCCACGTCGGTGGATATTTTGGGATATGAAATTATCCAAAATAGTGGTAAAAATTATCCACAAATGTGTTAGTGGACAGAATGTTCTTCAGTACTGAATAAAAAGCTATCCAAAATGGTCTAAAATTACACTGTGCAGCAGCATTTTTGGGGGGTGGAAAATTTCTTTTGAATATGAAAGCACTTGATGGGTATACTAAGAACCCAAAAGGAAATTTTCGCCATAGGTAAAGTTTCTGAGATATCTCGCGATGATTTTTTTGATTTTTTCCCTATAATGCTTGGTAAAATAACTCCATATCTCTATTTGGCGTTGTTGTAGCTTCATTTTAAGCTGACATGTCTTCAGTCAAATCGATTGGCGAAAGTTTTTGTAGAACATTTCATTCTTCTAACTCAATGCCTTTCATGTCCTTTTCGTCCTTTATTTCTTGAACCGTAGTGAAAGTACCACAAGATGAGATTTTTCAGCATCCAAATATTCTACAAAAATGTTGATCAGAAGATTCTAGCTACGGTTCTCTTTGACAGCTAATCGATTCTGTCACATTTTCATTGTCCTTTTTGACATTTAATCGGTTTTGGTTCAGAAATAAACTATGTTTTGTTTTTCTGTATATTCGGCATTGGTTATTTATTGGTATGTAGACATAACAGTTGGTTATTGCTTATTTAGACATCTGGGGTGCTTCTGAAATATTTACCACAAATAGCTCTTGTAATGGTGAACACGTTAATAACAAATTTTCTTGGAGGATAGATCCGGTTATCTCAATTTTTGATCCGGATATTCCGACATTAAAACGGATTTTTGAACCGGTTTTAAGTAACCGATTAAACTTATATGTATACCGTTAAAAAGCTTATAGAGTTGTCAATCAAATTAAATTAATTCGTTTCTGAAAACTTTGTTAGTTGTAGTTCTAGAACAAAAAAACCGATTTCTTAAACCGTTTTTAAGGAAAAATATCAAAACGCGCAAATATGGAGATCAAAGGCTGGGGGCGAACAATTCTTTTTGGCGATGAAAGTCGGTGAAGATAATAATACGAACGCGGAAGGACAGTTACGCCGTAGGTCAAACTTCTGAGTTATGGCGAAATGAATTCGTTCTTGGCAAACTATACATACCTACATGACAAAAAACAAGCGAAATTTGATCGCGCCATAACTCAGAAGTTTGACCTACGGCGTAACTGTCCTTCCGCGTTCGTATTATTATCTTCATCGACTTTCATCGCCAAAAAGAATTGTTCGCCCCCCAGCCTTTGATCTCCATATTTGCGCGTTTTGATATTTTTCCTTTAAGAAATCGGTTTTTTTTGTTCTAGAACTGCAACTAACAAAGTTTTCAGAAACGAATTAATTTAATTTGATTGACAACTCTATAAGCT
This sequence comes from Musca autumnalis, assembly GCF_047663935.1. Taxonomy (NCBI): domain Eukaryota; kingdom Metazoa; phylum Arthropoda; class Insecta; order Diptera; family Muscidae; genus Musca; species Musca autumnalis. Next base: position 168,626 of record NW_027411704.1, read on the forward strand.
TTTTAACGGTATACATATAAGTTTAATCGGTTACTTAAAACCGGTTCAAAAATCCGTTTTAATGTCGGAATATCCGGATCAAAAATTGAGATAACCGGATCTATCCTCCAAGAAAATTTGTTATTAACGTGTTCACCATTACAAGAGCTATTTGTGGTAAATATTTCAGAAGCACCCCAGATGTCTACATAAGTAATAACCAACTGTTATGTCTACATACCAATAAATAACCAATGCCGAATATACAGAAAAACAAAACATAGTTTATTTCTGAACCAAAACCGATTAAATGTCAAAAAGGACAATGAAAATGTGACAGAATCGATTAGCTGTCAAAGAGAACCGTAGCTAAAATCTTCTGATCAACATTTTTGTAGAATATTTGGATGCTGAAAAATCTCATCTTGTGGTACTTTCACTACGGTTCAAGAAATAAAGGACGAAAAGGACATGAAAGGCATTGAGTTAGAAGAATGAAATGTTCTACAAAAAGATTCGCCAATCGATTTGACTGAAGACATGTCACCTCAAAATGAAGCTTCAACAACGCCAAATAGAGATATGGAGCTATTTTACCATGTATTATAGGGAAAAAATCAAAAACTTCATCGCGCGATATCTCAGAAACTTGACCTATGGCGAAAATTTCCTTTTGGGTTCTTTGTATACTCATCAAGTACTTTCATATTCAAAAGAAATTTTCCACCCCCCAGACTTCGAGTTCCATTTTGTGTCACAGTGTTACCCACAATTTTTAATAAAATTATCCATGTAGCACATTGGTTCCAGCCATTAGCTAAAAATAAAAATAAATTTATTCACATTGGTGGATAAAATTGCCAACAACAGTAGACGAAATTATCCTGAATGGCGGATACAATTATCCACAATGTTGGCTAAAATTATTGTTGTCCCCATTGGTGTATAAAATTATCCAAAGTGGTGGATAAAAATTTCAACAATGGTGGAAAAAATTATCGTAAATAGTGAATAAAATTATCCACAATGGTGGATAAAATTATTATTGTGGATAAATTATCTACAATAGAGAATAAAATCATCCACAGTGGATAAAATTAGAAGATAAAATTATCCACAATGTTGGATATAATGATTGAAAATTGTATATAAAATTATCCAAAATGGTTGATAAAAATATTAACAAGAACGGATAAAATAATCTACAATAGTGGATTAAATTACCCACAATGTTTGATAAAATTATTGGTGTATACAATTATCCAAAATGGTGGTTAAAAATATCTACAAGATCGGATAAAATTATCCAAAGTACTGACAAAATTATCCACAATGGGTGATAAATTTATACAAAATAGTAGTTAAAATTATCCACTATAATGGATAAAATAATGCACAATGGGGGATGAAATTATCCTGAAATTATTCACAGCAGCGGATAAATATATTCACAATGACGGTTAAAATTATTCACAGTGGCTGATAAAATTATCTTTACTGGTGGAAAAGTTATCCACAAGAGTGGATAATTATCCAAAATAGTAGATAAAATTATCCACAATGATGGATAAAGTTATGCACAATAGTGGATGAAATCATCCTCAATAGCGGATAAAATTATTCACGACAGCAGATAAAATTATCTGCAATAGTCAAAATGTTGGATAAAATTATCCACATTGGTGCATAAAATTATCGAAAATGTTAGATGAAATTATTCACAGCAGCGGATAAAATTATCCACAATGGCATATAAAAGTATTCACAGTGGCGGATAAAATTATCTTTACTGGTGGAAATGTTGGATGAAATTATTCACAGCAGCGAATAAAATTATCCACAATGGTGGATAAAATTATTCACAGTGGCGTATAGAGTGGATAAAATTATCCAAAATAATAGATAAAATTATCCACTATGATGGACAAAATTCTGCACAATAAAATGTTGTATAAAATTATGCACGACGGTGGATAAAATTGTCCAAGACAGTGGAACAATGGAAAAATTAATCACAAAAGTGGATAAAAGTATCCAAAAAAGTAGAAAAAATTATCCGCTATGGTGGATAAAACTATGCACAATAGTGGAAGAAATTATTCAAAATGGTGTTGTGGATAATTGTATCAACCATTCAGGATACTTTCTTCCACTCTTCTGGATAATTTAATCCACCATTTTTTGTGGATTAAAATATCCACAATGTTGGAAAAAATTATCCTAAACTGTAGATAAAATTACACTGTGCAACATTTTCAAGGTAATTTTGTGCAAACAATTTCAAATGCGGTTTTTATGAAAGTACAGACGCAATAGACAAAAACGCTCTTTGGATTTTGTTTTGTTAGATCGGGTTCAGATTTTATGGCCCTATCTAAACATGGCTAAATATTGACTTTTTAAAGAACATCGGTGCTATATCTTTGAAACCAATACGAATATTTCCATGACATCCGCAGCAAACTTGTAGATAAGAACAAGAAGAATGTATTTGGAAACATAAAGAACACGAATATCCTCACTTATTGCCTCAAATTTTATAATATATCTAAAATTTCCTTGATTTGTATATATTTCGCAGCGTATATCAAAAACCATAAAATTTTTCTTAATGTTATCTTTGGGGAAAATATTCGCTGGAATGTAATACACAAAACTTCAGAACATATCATTGTTGTAAAATTCCTCTATCGCGTTGTTTCTATCATATTTTTCAACGACAGGTTGATAAATATGTCAACAATACATTGAAATTTCAAATATGAGAATAAACAGTCTGTGTGAACGTTGTTTGAAATATGTTTTGTAGAAAGTATGATATGAAATACCGCCTAAACAACATGAAATTAGTGTTCTACAGTTTCAGAATGTTCTGAAGAATTGCTGAGAACATTATATGGAACATTTTTGCTAAAGGCTACTTGGTTCAACTCTCAATAGTTTGGCAGTTACTGACCATAATTCCAGAAATAATGTAATCTTTCCTATATTTTATCAAATTTGGTGTCCAATCTGCGGTTCTCGTAGTTCGTGTGTTCGACATATAAGTTCTACAACTTTAGGACTACAATATTGCTGAAGACCGCAAAACAAAATTTCCGTTAGTTTCTGAGATAAAGCACGGATCAATTGAAAAAAGGGTCGTTTGAGCTCGTTATAGATGAGGCCATAAAATCCAAACCCGATCTAAAAACACGAAACCCAACTAGGGGTTTTGTAGTCTTAATATGTACTTTCAGAAAATGCCCACTAGAAGTTGTTTGCATTTTCAGTGTTGCACAGTGTTATCCACTATAGTGTATAAATTATCTACAATAGAGGATAAAATCATCCACAGTGGATAAAATTATCCAGAATAGCAGATAAAATTATCCACAGTGTAGGAAAAAATTATCGAAAACGGTATGAAAAATTATCCACAATGGTGGATATAATTAATTACAATAGTGGATAAAATTATCCACAATGTTTGATAACATTATCCACGTTAGTGGATAAATTTGACCACTTTGGTGTATAAAATTGTCCAAAATGGTGGATAAACAAATCTACATGACTGGATAAAATTATCCAAAGCACTATAAAAAATTATCTACAATGATGGATAAAAATATGCACAATAGTGAATAATATTATCTACAATGGTGGCTAAAATTACTCAAAATGTTGGATAATATTGTCCACGTTGGTGGATAAATTTATCCGCAGTGATGCATCAAATTATCGAAAATGTTAGATGAAATTATTCACAGCAGTGTATAAAATTATGCACAATGGTGGATAAAAGAATTCACAGTGGCGGATAAAATTATCTTTATTATCCATAAAATTATCCAAAGTAGTAGATAAAACTATCCAATATGATGGATCAAATTCTTCAAAATAGTGGATGAAATTATCAAAATATTGTATAAAATTATACACGACGGTGGATAAAATTGTCCAAGACAGTGGAACAATGGAAAAATTAAACACAAGAGTGGATAAAATTATCTAAAAAAGTAGAAAAAATTATCCGCTATGATGGATAAAATTACGCACAATACTGGATGAAATCATCCAAAATGGTGTATAAAATTATGCAAAGTTGTGGATAAAATTATCCACAACAGTGGACGAAATTATCCTGAATGGTGGATATAATTTTCCACGATGGTGGCTAAAATTTTATCCAACAGTGAGGGTAATTTTAGCCACCATTGTGAATAATTATATCAATCATCAGGATATTTTTGTCCACTGTTGTGGATAATTTTATCCACCAACTTTGTGGATAAAAATATCCACAATGTTGGAGAAAATTATCCTAAACAGTAGATAAAATTATCCACTATAGTGGATAAATTCTCTACAATAGAGGATAAAATCATCCACAGTGGATACAATTATCCAGAATAGCAGATAAAATTATCCACAGTGTGGGATAAAATTATCCAAAATGGTATATAAAATTATCCACGTAACTGGATAAATTTGACCACATTGGTGTATAAAATTATCCAAAATGGTGCATAAAAAATTTACAAGAGTGGAAAATTTTTTCAAAAGTACTATAAAAAATTATCCACAATGATGGATAAAATTATGCACAATAGTCGATGAAATTATCCTCAATGGTGGATAAAATTATTCACGACAACAGATGAAATTATCCACAATAATGAATAATATTATCCACAATGGTGGCTAAAATTAGTCAAAATGTTGGATAAAATTATCCACGTTGGTCGATAAATTTATCCACATGGGTGCATAAAATTTTTCAAAATGGTGGATGCAATTATTCACAACAGCGGGTAAAATTATCCACAACTGCGTATAAAATTATCCATAAATTATCCACGTTGGTGGATAAATTTATCCACATTGGTGCAGAAAATTATCCAAAGTGGTGGATGTAATTATTCACAACAGCTTATAAAATTATCCACAACAGCGTATAAAATTATCCATAATGGAGGATACAATTATCTTTAATGGTGGAAAAATTATCTACAATAACGGATGCAATTATTTACATAAATGGATAACATTATCCGCAATGGTCCGTGGATAAAATTATCTACGTAGGTTGATAAAAGATCTACATTGGTGGATAAATTATTTAGTTTGGGAATAGATTATCCACGTTTGAAACATTTTGTTCACGTTGTTCAATAAAAAAAATTGTTGAATAATAAAATAATCCACAACTGTTGACAAAACTAACCACATCCCTGTGTAAAATTATCCGCATTGATAGATAAAAGTATCCCCGTTGTTGAATGAACCTACCCACGTTGGAGGATAAACTTACCCAATTTGATGAATAAACTTATCTTATTGGTGTATAAACTTGTCCACGATTGGTGGATTCCATATCCACCTATTCTCTATTTTTATTGTATTCTGAGTGTAAAGCTTTTTTCTGTACCCAGTGGGTACTACCCACACGCTCTCCGCATTACTTTTCCTGCCTGTTAATGGAGCAACACATTTGTACCTCTCTCTCTCTCTCTTCCTTCTATTCCTTCCTTTGCATTATGAAGTGACACACATTGTCAGTGGAGCACTGCAAAGGATGTAGTGGCTGCCTCTGTGCTGCTCTTTGTTGCCTCTATTGAGAAGAGAATGCTGGAAACACCTCAAATGTATGTAATGTATGTCTGCACGACTGTTCATCCTGTTTTAAGGTGAGGAAATCAAATCAAATTGAAAGAGAAATTTCCCAAACAGTGATGCTTCTTTGCTTGTGTTTGTGGAGCAGTAATTATGTTTATTATTTTTATTACTAGTCGTTATTGTTACGATGAGGATATTGACAAAGGCAACGTCGTCGGCGTTGTCATCGTTGTAGTCGTTGGCGACTATGAGTAAATGTCACCCAAATATGAGCTGAACTTGTAAACAACAAAACATTCTTGTAACAACATCAACAGCAATAACTGCGTGGACGACATTATTATTAAACCGGAGACATGGCATAAATTCCTGAAAATGAAAACCCCACCGACTAGGGTAAAAAGTGAAAGTGAATAACACGCCGTGTCGCTCTGCCAAGGCTTGAAGTTAAGTCGTATAAATCATTAGCAATAAATTATGCTGAAATCAAATTGTTTATAGCTTTTTATTGTTTCTTTATTTAGGATTTATGGCCAAACTTGCGAGCGGGTAGGAATGAAGGTATAGATGTTTGTAAAGTTACCTGGCTGCATAAAGTCTCATACCACTGGAGGTTCCTAAATCCGTTTGTTATGCCTGTTTGGTTAGGTTTTATCTTAGATTTGGTTATTTTTGCCACATTAACTAGACCCATACATTGCTATGAAATAATTTTGTTATCATGTAGACATTGGGGTGTAATGTAGAAAATAATGTTGGATAAGAATATTGTAAAATTATGAAATTGTACTCATTGGTGAATACAAATCTGAAACATAGCCAGGATGAATGGTGTTTCCATTGAGGAACCTGTCCTTAGGTCAGACTGAATAGTGTGTCCATTAGGGAACCTATTCAGTCCTTTAGCTTGGCTGAATAGAAGTTTTCATGGGGAATTTCCCATTCACTTACTTACTTACTTAGTTGGCCCATTACAGAACATTTGTTTCATAGACCGAACTAAGAAAAGATCTCAAATTCTCTCTGCTTCGTGCTTCGCTTTTTGGAATACCGCGCCTTGTCATCTCTTCATCCACTTGTTTGCGCCATCTATTCTTTGGCCTGCCAATTCTGCGTGCACCGCTATGTGACTCGAATTTATGCGCCCTTTGAGCGGGTTCATCATCGCTCATTCTTTTGATATGGCCTAGCCAACGCAATCGCTGCATCTCGATATGTTTAACAATATTGATGTCATTGTATAGCAGATAGAGCTCGCGGTTCACACGACGTCAATATTCACCGTCGACGCAAATCGGTCCGTAGATCTTTCGAAGAATTTTTCTCTCAAACACGCCAAGCACTGCCTTATCTGTTTGCGCAAGTACCCAGGCTTCGAAACCATACATCAGCACGGGTAGTATCAGCGTTTTGTATAGTGTTATTTTTGTTTGACAAGATGTGGCTTTGTTTTTAAATTGCTTACTTAAACCATAGTAGCATCTGTTGGCCAATACAATTCTTCTTCTTATTTCACAACTGATATCGTTTGTTGTGTTTACGGAGGTGCCGAAGTAGACGAAGTCTTTTACTACCTCAATATTATAGGAACCAACTTCCACAGTCGGTCCGAGCTCAATGGACGCATTGCGCGTCGACACCATCAACTTGGTCTTCTCACCGTTTACCGCCAGACCCACTTTAGCAGATTCTCCTTCGACCTTTATAAAGGTATCCGTTACTTCTTTTACAGATCGTTCCATGATGTCTATATCATCAGCATAAGCAAGTAACATGTGACTATTGGTGTAGATTGTGCCACTTCTTTTGACGTTTGCCTCTCGTATAACCTTTTCTAGCAGGTTGTTGAAGCGGTCACACGAAAGGCTGTCTCCTTGTCGGAAACCTCTTTTGGTACCAAACTCTTCGGAGAGGTTCTTTCCTATTTTAACTGAAGACCTCGTGTCAGTTAAAGTCATTTTACAAAGCCGGATGAGTTTTGTGGGAATACCAAATTCAGACATGGCTTGGAATACCTTTGAACGCAGCGGGCTGTCGAAGGCTGCTTTATAATCGACAAAACGGTGGTAGGTGTCGATCTGCATCTCTTGGGTCTTCTCCAGGATTTGCCGCAGGGTAAATATCTGGTCAATGGTGGACTTGCCAGGTCTAAAGCCGCATTGGTATGGTCCAATTATCTCGTTGACCATAGGCTTTAGTCGTTCGCACAATATCCCTGACACGATCTTGTAGGCAATAGAGAGTAGACTTATGCCCCTATAGTTAGAACATATCTCCCTTCCTTATCTCCCTTCTTGTGGACGGGGAACAGGATACTCAGGTTCCAATCGTCGGGTACTTGTTTTTCCTCCTGCCAGATGGTGCTAACTAGCTGATGAATACACCTTATCAGCGTGTCGCCTCCGGTTTTGAACAGATCGGTTGGTAAGCCATCGGCCCCTGCTGCCTTATTATTCTTCAGCCGATTTATTGCTGTCTTTACCTTATCTTGGCTGGGCGGTATACATTCAATACCATCTTCTGGGATTGGGACTGTGGTATCTTCGTCGCCTTCGCTGCTATTGGATACCAACAGATTTGAAAAATGTTCTTTCCATATCCTGAGTACACTATCTGTATCAGTTACCAAGTTACCCTGCTGGGTACACTATCTGTATCAGTTACCAAATTACCTTGCTGGTCTCTACAGGAGGATGTGCCTGTACCAAAGCCATCAGTTTGATGCTTGACTCTTTGGTAGAATTTTCGGACTTCATTCTGGCTTCTGTACATCTCGATTTTTTCACACTCCCGCTTTTCCATCTCTCTCTTTTTCCTGCGGGAAAGACGTTTCTCCTCTCTCCTTTTCTCCCTGTATCTCTCTCGTGCGCTGCGCGTTGCTACGAATTGTAAAGTAGCCCTATATGCCGCATTTTTCTCTTCGGTGGCAGCACGACACTCCTGATCATACCATGGATTCCTTGGTGGAGGTATCTGGTATCCAAGTATGGATTTTGCGGCTGTTTGCATGGAGTGGGCAATGCTTTGCCATTGCGCTGATATGTTATCGGGATGAGGAGTGCTTTGAATAAGCAATTGGGCTAGTTGAGTGGAATATGCTGTGGCTATCTATTGTGTTTGCAGCCTATCGATATCCAACTTACGCCTTGTGTATGTTAGTGCTTTATTTGCAACGTTTAGACTGGTACGTAACTTTGCTGCAACAAGGTAGTGGTCCGAATCAATGTTTGATCGTACAACCAACACGCTCGATGAATGTCTTCCATCTGTCACAACGTGATCAATTTGGTTTCTTGTTTTCTGATCTGGAGACAGCCAGGTGCCCTTATGAATATCGAGATGCTTAAATCTGGTACTGCTAACTACCATTTTTTTTGCAGCTGCAAAGTCTATCAGCCTCATACCATTGTCAGATGTTTCACTGTGGAGGCTGAATTTCCCGACTGTTGGGCCAAAGATATTCTCCTTTCCAATTTAGGCATTAAAATCGCCTAGAATGATTTTAATGTCATGGGCAGAGCAACGGTCATATGTTTCTTCTAAGCGCTCGTAAAATATATCTTTGGTCTGTTCGTCCTTGTCTTCAGTGCGATCATGAGCGCAAATAAAGCTGATGTTGAAGAATTTAGCTTTTATTTGAATTGCAGCAAGTCTTTCATTCACTGGGGTGAAGCTGGATACCAGATGTTTTAGTCTCCGACTAACTACGAATCCACAACCAAACGCATGCTTTACGTCATGGTAGCTATAATACAGCTTCCATGACGTAAAGCATGAGTTTGGTGCGTCACCTTTAAGTGTTGTTGTGACGCCTTGCCCAATCCATCGTATTTCCTGTATGGCAGTAATATCGGTCTTGTACTTTTCAAGTACGTCTGCCAATGCGAAGATTACACCTTCTCTATAAAGAGTGCGAACATTCCAGGTGCAGATTCGCAGATCATGGTCCTTAAAATGTTTGCGGGGTTCGTCAACTTTAGAGGGGTTTGCTTTTCTTTTCTTTCGTTTTTTCATAGTAGGCTGTTTTTTCTAGGGGAGGTTTACTAACCCGACGCCCAAACCCAAGTTTGTAACGTTCTTATGGGTGAACGCGCGGCACATGTTAGCTCACTACCTTTAACGGGTGACACCACGGGAAAGTCAGTGTCCACTTGGGATGAAAGAGGGACCAAGATCCTGGGCTTTGCCATGTTAAAACCGGTCAGGACCTTTGCTTAGTATCTTCCATCCCCTACGTCACCCCTACGTCGTCCAGTGTTGTTTTTTGTCGGTAATTGACTACATTTGGGATCTCCAACTTCCAAGTATTTTGTAGACAATTCTCTTAACAGGTCGTAAAAACTCCTGCCATAATTGGGTTAATTGTGTGTAAAGGACTAGCAGCCGGGTTTTTTGTTTTGCTTTTCTTGTTTATTTGTTGTTGTCTTTTCCTCTCAAATTTTATTTTGTTTTAAGTAATATAAAAGACCGGTTGTTTGATGTGTGCTTTCAGCTTCGAAGCCTATTGGTATTTGTTGTTTGTTTACCTTGACTTGGCACTTTGAACTTAACCAGCTCTTCAGGGGGAAGCTGTTTTTTTAACTATGTTCGAAATAAGTTTTCTGTGAGTTTCGACTGCTGTTTCCGGTTTTAATTGAAAATAAGGATGGAACAGAAGGGAACCCCTTGAAGAAAATGAGTATGATGGGTCGAAAAAAAGAGGAAGGAGGTCTAGTTGATGATTCTTTGCTTCAAATCACTAAATCGAATTAAAAAAACGAAGAAAATAAAAGAAAAGATTATGGCCTAAGGGCAGTCCAGTTCATACAACATATGGGGAAAACCTTAATGGAAACCAGAGGTCAATTTATAGCACACAAGGGTTAGGTCATATTTGGTTTGCAAAGGAAGAAGGGAGGTCTGCCAAAAATAACTTTATTGAATTTATTGTATTCCACCCCAAAAAGAATACTGAAAAGCTTTACTATTTTCATTCAGCAGAGTTTTTAAAGTATTTTTCTTTAAGGTTTTCATTGAAACCTCTAATAATTACCTCATCCTACGGCATTCAAGTTTCTTGGATGCAAAAAAATCAATTTGAAAGAAACGCAAGAAGGTTTCCAAGCTAGAAAAAAAAAAACCTTTTTAAATATTTAATTTGAACAGAAATTTTAAAGAATAGATGACGGCATAATCTCAACCTGCGTTATTGGAAATTAAATATGTCCGGCCGTCATGACAAGGTTATGAACACATTTTAAATATACCAGGAGTTAAGAGAAAATGCCGCAGGAAAAGCAGCAGCAACAGCAATAATGACTGACAATACAATGGCTAACACCACTACTAACTCCAGCAATGCTATAACACACATCCCAAAACAGAAGAAGCAACAATTTGTATTGAAAATCTATCCAATATTTTTCCACTCTGCTGTTAATATCTATTAAATCGAATGGAATTCTGGCTGAATAGAAAATTCCATAGGAAACTTTCTCATTCAGCCTGGCTGAATAGAAACTTCCATAGGAAATTTCTCATTCAGCCTGGCTGAATAGAAAATTCCATAGGAAATTTCTCATTCAGCCTGGCTGAATAGAAAATTCCATAAGTAATTTCTCATTCAGCCTGGCTAAATAGAAAATTCCATAAGTAATTTCTCATTCAGCCTGGCTGAATAGAAAATTCCATAGGAAATTTTCTCCTTCAGCCTGGCTGAATAGAAAATTCCATAGGAAATTTTCTCCTTCAGCCTGGCTGAATAGAAAATTCCATAGGAAATTTTCTCCTTCAGCCTGGCTGAATAGAAAATTCCATAGGAAATTTTCTCCTTCAGCCTGGCTGAATAGAAAATTCCATAGGAAATTTTCTCCTTCAGCCTGGCTGAATAGAAAATTCCATAGGAAATTTTCTCCTTCAGCCTGGCTGAATAGAAAATTCCATAGGAAATTTTCTCCTTCAGCCTGGCTGAATAGAAAATTCCATAGGAAATTTTCTCATTCAGCCTGGCTGAATAGAAAATTCCATAGGAAATTTCGTATTCAGCCTGGCTGAATAGAAAATTCCATAGGAAATTTCGTATTCAGCCTGGCTGAATAGAAAATTTTATAGGAAATTTCGTATTCAGCCTGGCTGAATAGAAAATTCCATAGGAAATTTCGTATTCAGCCTGGCTGAATAGAAAATTCCATAGGAAATTTCTCATTCCTTAGTCATTTATTGTATCAATTTTCAATTTAGATTATATCATCGCAAAGAAAACTATCCTTTAACTGCATTAGAATATTTCTCTTCCTTTTGGGAACAACTGTAAATTTGCATTTAAATGTTTTTTTGTTTCAATTTCGAAATTTTTATTTCTCCATTTAATGACCTCAAAGAAACACTAGCATTCAAACTACTGCAGGTTTTTCAGTTATGAATACCCTGATGAGGGGTGGTGCCTTTAAGAGGAAAAAATTACATTCACCAAAGACTGCTGTTTTTGCTTGTGTCTTTTTGTTGTTTTTCATTCATTTCTATCATCTAAACAGAATATCAAGGGAAACAAGAGACACTAAAACTTGCATTTAGCAGTTGTTAGAAAATAAAATATTTTATTTCTTTATTCTCTTTGGGTTCAATGTTAGTATTTGAATTGAAAGTACCAATTGAATAATGCAGGAGGGTATGTGGGTGATATTGGGGTATGCAATAAAAAATTACAAAAGAAATACCTTTTTCCTACAGAAGAAAAAAACTATTCAGTCAGGCTGAATTGAAGTTTTCTTAAGGAAACCCCAATCTTGGCGGGTTGATTAAAAGTTGTCCGACAGACTGAATAGAGTTTTTCAGGTTGAATAGTGGTCTTTCGAATGAAACCACTATTCAGCTTGTTTGAAAATATGAATGAATGAAGGTATTGCTCATCGTGACACCCTTAGGTTGTTGCAACGCGTATTTATGAATATTTCAAACTTATTTTTGTTTAAATATGTATGTATATATGTATTTACTCAGCTACACCTTTCATTTATGTATGTATGTATGCAAATATATGCATTGTTGATTTGTTCATTCAGTCATTCATAAATAGTGAGAGAGAGAGAGAGAAAGCGGTAGGGAATCTCGCATCCACTCATTCATGTTGATGTTTTTACGTTGTTATTATTTTAATTTTCAGTTTTTATTTACAATTTTTAAGCTGTAGTTGTGTTCGTTGCCTGGTGATGCTGGTTGGGCTCTCGAAACCGAATAATGTCACTAGAAGTGGCAGCGATTATGAAAAGTGAAAACTATCACTTTCGTTAAAAAAAGAAAACAAAAAATTAAAAAACCGCCACTAACAACCAGCATGGCAAACAAAAGAAAACGCTAACAGAAACAAGCAAAAAAGCGTTAAAAGCGGCCGGGCCGAACTTTTCATACCCTCCACCATAAAATATTCTGAACTAAAATGGAATAATTAGTTTTCATTCCTGTCCCCAACTTTAAGTGGGTACGTTAAAATGTCTGATAATGTACATAAAATGCTTCATTCGGGAGGCCCTTTTTTATTGTGCCTATATCTAACTATATACATATGTTGACAATTTTTGGTGCGCTAGAAATTGGGAGGTACCGTTATATAGGGGTTATAATAAAACATGGACCTATGTTGACAGTTTTTGATGGGAGCCTTTATTGTCAAATAACTCCTAATTCGGTTAAAAATTGTAGCTAGAATCCTCAAAATACCGAAAATCGGTACATAACGTGGGAACTTCAAATGACATTAACAGCTAGTTCGGAGGTATGTGGGCTATACGAAAATATGAACTTAAATGAACAATTTTTTTTGCAGAATTTTTGTTGGCTTTTAAATTTCAAATTACAGAAAGTTCGTCCAAAAAATAAAGCTAAGGTACGGAAAATCGGGAGGTTTGTTTTGGGGATATACCAAAACATGGACCTACGTTGGTTGAACATTTTAAGTAAAATCCTCAAAGTACCGAAAATCGGGAAGTATCGTTATATTGGGGCTACTCGTATGTTGAAAATTGTTGATGCAGATGTGTGGTGACCACTACAACCTTCAAATGTCAAATTACAGTTAGTTCGTTTAAAAAATTGTGCCTAAATTGCAAAATTACTGAAAATTGGGAGGTACCGTTATATGGGAGCTATACCCAAACATAGACCTATGTTGACAATTTTTGATGGAGAGGTGTTTTGACCACTAAGAACCTCAAATGTCAAATTACTGCTAGTTCGGTTTAATATTGTAGCTAAAATCATCAAATTACTGAAAATCGGGGGGTACCGTTATATCGGGGCTTTATCAATACATCGACCTTTCTTGACAATTTTTGTTGGAGATGTGTGGTGACCACTAGGAATTTCAAATGTTCAAATTACAGATAATTCGGTAAAAACTTGTAGGTAAAATTCTCAAAATACCGAAAATCGGGAGGTACCATTATATGCGGCTATACCAAAACATGGACCTATGTTCATAATTTTTTCGAATATAAGTTTTTTGGTCAGTAAGAACCCTAAATATCAAATTATAGCTAATTCGGTCTAGAAATGTGACTTAAAACGTCAAAATACCTGAAATCTGGCGGTAACGTTATATGGGGGCTATTCCAAAACATGGACCTATGTCCACTGGTTTTGTTATATAAGTTTATTGACACTTAAGAACCCTAAATGTCAGTTTATAGCTAAATCGGTCTGAAAATGTAGCTAAAAACGTCAAAATACCGTAAATCGGGGGTACCGTTATATGGGAGCTATACCAAAACGTGGACCTATGTCCACAACTTTTGTTATATAAGTTTATTGACACTTAAGAACCCTTAATGTCAAATTATAGCTAAATCGGTCTAAAAATGTAGCTAAAAACGTCAAAATACCGTAAATCGGAGGTACCGTTATATGGGGGCTATACCAAAACGTGGACCTATGTCCACAAATTTTCTTATATAAGTTTATTGGCACTTAAGAACCCTAAATGTCAAATTATAGCTAAATCGGTCTGAAAATGTAGCTAAAAACGTCAAAATACCGTAAATCGGGGGGTACCGTTATATGGGGGCTATACCAAAAAGTGGAACTATGTCCACAACTTTTCTTATATAAGTTTATTGACACTTAAGAACCCTAAATGTCAAATTATAGCTACATCGGTTTGAAAATGTAGCTATAAACGTCAAAATACCGTAAATCGGGGGGTACCGTTATATGGGGGCTATACCAAAACGTGGACCTATGCCCATAAGTTTTCTTATATAAGTTTATTGGTACTTAAGAACCCTAAATGTCAAATTATAGCTAAATCGGTCTGAAAATGTAGCTAAAAACGTCAAAATACCGTAAATCGGGGGGTACCGTTATATGGGGGCTATACCAAAACGTAGACCTATGTCCACAAGTTTTCTTATATAAGTTTATTGGTACTTAAGAACCCTAAATGTTAAATTATAGCTAAATCGGTCTGAAAATGTAGCTAAAAACGTCAAAATACCGTAAATCGGGGGGTACCGTTATATGGTGGCTATACCAAAACGTAGACCTATGTCCACAACTTTTCTAATAAAAGTTTATTGACACTTAAGAACCCTTAATGTCAAATTATAGCTGCATCGGTCTGAAAATGTAGCTAAAAACATCAAAATACCGTAAATCGGTGGGTACCGTTATATGGGGGCTATACCAAAACGTGGACCTATGTCCACAAGTTTTGTTATATAAGTTTATTGACACTTAGGAACCCTAAATGTCAAATTATAGCTAAATCGGTCTGGAAATGTAGCTAAAAACAGTAGCTGACCTGCCTGCAAACAAAAAACGCATTTTCCCAAAATTTCAGCGTCCTATCTCCATTTTTGTGGATGCTAGAGTGATTACCACAGACGGACGGACGGACGTGCACAGATCGACTCAGAATTTTACCCTGATCAAGAATATATATACTTTATAGGGTCGCAAATGAGTATTTCAATGCGTTACAAACGGAAAAACAAACTTAATATACCCTCCATAGTATGGTGGAGGGTATAAAAAGAAGAAAAAGCGTTAACAAATGATATTGTTGTTTACTGCGGATCATGACAGTTTGTAGTGGTTTCCAATGATACCAAAAAGAAGCTTTCTCTATTATACCAACCATCATTCATCATCCGATGCTAAGGCCCCGCTCACACACACCAACGCTGTCATCATCCATCAAAACCAGCCATTCAAACCATCAATTCATGCTGTGGCGATGATTTGGCGAGATTTTCTTCGGTATATACAATGTTTGCTGGAATTATAAAATGGAGAAAAAGAACGTAAATTGGTAAGCTTGTATTCTAAAGGGTTGATGAAAGAGTGGGAGTGAGGAAATTTTGACATTGAATACCTAAAAATTTTGTGATTTCAACGAACAAACAAAAAAATTGTTATTTTTTATTTCTTCTTTGATGTAATAAAATGATTTTGATTGTTTCGGCAAAAGATTAAATCGGATCATACACATGTTGATGTATGGAAATAAACACAACACACACATACTGATGTACATACATACAAATCTATATACCCCTGCAAACCATTGGAAGATTGTTGAACGATTTTTCGACCAGATTTTTCTTCAACGCTTCTTTCCGGCGATCTTTTAGCGAATTTTTATATAAAATTCACCCATGCGAGTAATTTGCCATTCGTAGATGATTCTCAAAAATTATTGTTTATAATCAATCGCTACGACAAATTACCTGTTATGCTTCTCGGCGATCTTTCCGCGAAATTGTGTTATGTTCCGCTATTGTTAGAGCAGGCGAATAATATATTATTCTTCCGAACCCCGATCACGCGATTGTTACTAAAATTTTTGATTTGGTTGCTTATAATTCTCATATACACATTCTTCATAACTTTGGTATAAATGGCACGTATTATATTATGAGTATTGACAAACATAGTACATGTCTGGGTTTTGCCAAGTGGAATTAAGAAAGGCCCGAGAAGCAGTATAAACCACTATGTCATAAGGAATGGTAAAAAATTATAACAAATCAGAAAATAAAACAAAAAGTATAAAAACCAAAGACAAAAAATGAAAGAAACAAAAAACAAAGAAAAATGAAAAATAAATTTTCTTTAATTTTTTGTTTATATTTTCTTCTTCTTAAGATCTTCCAAATGATTCGTCAGCGAATCTTGGTCGCGATTCGCATTCCAGAAACACTTACTTTAGGTTGGTGTTACGCAGAAGATTTTTAGGCGATATCGCCTGCCAAAAATTATTCGCCCAGGAAAATCGCGTATTATTCTTAGGCGATAGAAATGGTTTGCAGGGTAACAGTGCATGCATGTCGTTGATATCCCTATAAAATATATCCTCTTTTGTATGTGGGTGTGCGATTTTGGGGTATTTCAAGTTTTAACGATGCAAAAAAGATTTGAAAACAAATCGTCATGGCCCAGTAGCCGTAAAATGAATCAAATAGGTGGTGGTGAAAAACATGAGCGTAGACAGAATTTATCTCACAAAATGCACATTCCGCATAACATGGTTTAGAGAAAAAAAACTTTCCCCTCTTTTACAATATTTTTAGCTACACCCTTAAAGTACCTTCTTTGGTTAGCAGAAAATAGTATTGTTTACTTAATTTGTAAGTTATTCTCCTTTTGGTTCCTCCTTAGATAAGGTCAACCAATCTATGAACCCTGCCTGGTCAATTATTTTCCCTTTGCAAAGAGAAATATTTTTGTAGTTTTTCTTCTCTTGTTTGGCAAAAGTTTTTATTGCTATTTCCTAGAAGTCCATTATTATTGTTGTTATGATGGGGTGAGGGGAAGAGAAGAGGTTGTAACAATAAATTCTCTTTAAATGTAATTCTTATAGCAGCATTCGAACGTGCCTATGATTTTACATAATTACTTCCTGCTTCTCTGCATTGGAAGGCAATAATAATACTCAACACTAGTTCTGCACAAGGGAAAGGCGGGGAGAATAAATGGTTATACCATACACCACTTTGTGGGGCACGGTGCTCTTGAAACAATTTTAAATGGAAGGTGCTTACACCTCGGAAGTTTTTGCGGATTCTGAAACTACAATGTTCATAGATGAGAACAATCAAAAAACAAAAAAAATCGCCGGAGCGCTTTTTAAATAAATCGCGATTTAATTTGACATTTTTAGGGGTTGTTTAGGTTTTCGCGATTTTGCTTAGAAACCGCATTTCCTATCAAAATGGGACTTAAACAAATATTGTAGCTATGAAAATTCTCTACAAGATTGACCATTATGATATTCTCGTCGGTTTTACCGTTTTTGAGATATAGAAGTTCAAATTGGGACAATTCAAATTCAATTCAATTCTGTATCGCCCCCTTATAAAACAATGTCATGTAGGGTGCGCCTTAACTAACTTTTGATGAAAACCGCTTACACAGGGAAAGTTTTTGTGAATTCTGAATCAGCAGTGTTCATAGATGAGAAAAATCCAAAAACAAGAAAAAATCGCTGTAGGGATTTTTAAATAAATCGCGGTCAAAATTCACATTTTTAGATGTTTTTTAGGTTTTTACGATTTTGCTTGAAAACCGCAAGTCCAATCGAAATGGAGCTAAAGAAAATGTTGTAGCTGTCAAAATTCTCTAGAGGAGTGACGTTTATCATTTGTTCCCAGTTTGTACCATTTTTGAGATAAGGAAGCTCAGTTTACATTTTTAGTTTTTTTTGTTAGGGTTTCGCGAATTTGCTTGAATACGGTAAGTCGTATCGACATGTGACCTGAGAAAATCTTAAAGCTGTGAAAATTATCTACAAGACTGGCTTAAGTAACTTATCCTTAGTTGTAACAATTTTTTAGATATATATGTTTAAGTTGGGAATTTGCAGTCATGACATTGTTTTATAAGGGGGCGATACAGAATTGAATTGAATTTGAATTGTCCCAATTTGAACTTCTATATCTCAAAAACGGTAAAACCGACGAGAATATTATAATGTTCAATCTTGTAGAGAATTTTCATAGCTACAATATTTGTTTAAGTCCCATTTTGATAGGAAATGCGGTTTCTAAGCAAAATCGCGAAAACCTAAACCACCCCTAAAAATGTCAACTTAAATCGCGATTTATTTAAAAAGCGCTCCGGCGATTTTTTTTGTTTTTTGATTGTTCTCATCTATAAACATTGTAGTTTCAGAATCCGCAAAAATTTCCGAGGTGTAAGCACCTTCCATTTAAAATGGTTTCAAGAGCACCGTGGGGGAGAATATTATAAGTTGGTTTTGGCCAAAAAGTTTGTAATGCATCGAAATAATGGTCGTAGACCCATACATATATATAACAAAATGAATGTCTGGACGAGCTGACTCGATCTGGCTATGTGTGTCCATCCGTCTGTCCATATAAACCTTGTTATCAGGCTACAGGTCGCAATTTTGATCGGATGGTCACCAAATTTTGGGTGTTGATGAGGGTCCCGGAGGGGAAGAAGCCTATCGATTTTGGTGATGGTTGGATAATATTCAGGGGACAGAATGAGCAAAAAATTATTTGGAGAAAAGACAGCATTTAATTTCAAAGCCAATATCTCGGCTTTTATATGTGGTAATCAAAATGAGAAAAAAAATATCACCTTTGTGGTCAAACAACAAAGATATCGCAATAGCCGCTAATAGAACCAAACTTTAAAATTTTGCGATTTTAATAAAAATGACGAATCTCACAGCTTTGGTTGGGAACCTTCCACAAAAGAAGACTGACTATCAAAGAAGAAAATCTCATATTTACAATGATGTAAAGCAGGTTGGCGAATGTGGTCAAATGACGGAGATATCGCTATAATCGGTAATATATTCCAATTTTTTATACCCTCCACCATAGTATGGAGGGTATATTAATTTTGTCATTCCGTTTGTGGCACATCGAACTAATCATTTGCGACCCTATAAAGTATATATGTATATTCTTGATCAGGATAAAATTCTAAGACTATCTAGGCATGTCCGTCTGTCCGTCCGTCTGTTGTAATCACTCTAGCGTCCGCAATAATTGGGATAGAGTGCTGAAATTTTGCACCCGAGGGTCTATATCGGTCCACTCTTTGGTATAGCCCCCATATAACGGTACCTCCGGTTTTGAGGTATTTTGACGTTCTTCGCCACATTTGGAGACCGAATTAGCTATAATTTGGCACTTAGGGTTCCTAGTGATCAACAAACTTATATCCCAGAAGATATGGGCATAGGTCCATGTTTTGGTATAGTCCCCATATAACGGCACCTCCCGATTTTCGGTATTTTAAGAATTTTAGCCAAAATTTTTAACCGAAGAATTTGCCATTTGACATTTGAAGTTCTCAGCGGTCATAAAATATCTACACGAAACATCGTCAACATAGGTCCATGTTTTGGTATAGCCCCCATATATCGGTACCTCCCTCTTTTCGGTATTTTGAGAATTTTAGCTACAATTTTTAACCGAACTAGCTGTAAATTTCCATTTGAGGTTCCCAGTGGTAATAAAATATCTCCACCAAACATCGTCAACATAGGTCCATGTTTTGGTATAGCCCCCATATAACGGTATCTCCCGATTTTCGGTATTTTGAGCATTTTAGCTACAATTTTTAACCGAACTATCTGCAATCTGACATTTTAGGTTCTCAATGGTCAAGAAATATCTCCACAAAACATCGTCAACATAGGTCCATGTTTTGGTATAGCTCCCATATAACGGTACCTCCCGATTTTCGGTATTTTGAGAATTTAAGCTACAATTTGTAACCGAACTAGCTGTAATTTGACATTTGAGGTTCTCAGTGGTCATGAAACATCTCCACCAAACATCGTCAACATAGGTCCATGTTTTGGTATAGCCCCCATATAACGGTATCTCCCGGTTTTCGGTATTTTGAGAATTTTAGCTGCAATTTTTAACCGAACTAGCTGTAATGGTCGGTATTTTGAGAATTTTATCTACAATTTTGTCTATTCAAAAATAATCGTCAATATAGGTCCATGTTTTGGTATATCCCCCCATATAACTGTACCTCCCGATTTTCGAGAATTTTCAGTGGTCACGAAATTCCTTCTCTAAAATTCGTCAACATGGGTCCATTTTTGAGGGTCTACATTGTTTTTATGAAACTACCCTCAATTTGACTCTTGAAGTTCCCTGCAGCTATAAAACTTTTCCGCCAAAAAAATTAAAGATGGGTTGACTCTTTGATATAGCCCCGTAGGTGGTACCTTTCACCTAGCTCAACACATTTTTTTACATTAGATTTTATAACACTGTGCAACAAAATGGAGGTGAAAGTCTGGGGGCACGGAAAATTCCTCGAAGGACACATCCGCCGTGAGTCGAATTTCCGCGTTATGGCGTGATGAAGTTTTTGCAAGAGACCCTGTGGGCCATCAGGAATTAGCGTTATATCTTTGTTCACTGTTGCTTAAGTGCTATACAGAAACAACAAACAAAGATATAATGCTAATTCATGATGGCTTACAGGGTCTCTTGCAAAAACTTCATCACGCCATAACGCGGAAATTCGACTTACGGCGCATCTGTCCTTCGGGGTTTTTAATATACACATACCAAGGGCTTTCATCTCCAAAAGGAATTATCTCTGCCCCAACATTTGTGTTCCCAGTGTAATTTAAGCAATAGTGGGAGGCAGTAGGAATCTGTCCATTGTCGAAAAGTTGTAATTATTCCATTTTAATTAAGACTATTTTATGGTGGAGGGTATAAAAGGTTCGGCCCGGCCGAACTTAACGACTTTTTACTTGTTTAATTTTTTTTTGTTATCACGCAACACGTCGCAATTTTGATTGGATCGTCATGAAATTGTTGGTGTTACTGGGGGTCCCACAGAGGAAAAAACTTATTGATTTTGGTAATGGTCGGATATTATTCGGGGGTCGGAATGTGAACAAAAATTATTTGAAGAAAAGGCCAACGTTTAATTTCAAAGCGAATATCCCTCTTCTGTAAGATGTATATTGAAAGCAAAACCTGGCAAGGTAAGTAGAAAATATCACCTTTACAACGATGTGAAGTAGGTTGTCACAGGTGGTCAAACAACCGAGATATCGCAATAGTCGGTAATGCGTCCCTTTTTCCATTTTTTGTGCAATCACACAACAGGTCGGAATTTTGATCGAATCCTCACGAAATTTTGGGGGGTTGCTGGGGGTCTCACAGAGAAAGAAGCCTATTGCTGGTTGGCGTACATCCCACTTTTCCATTTTTTATTTGAGTTGTACTAACGATGCACTTAAATGCTTTTCAACAAAATTTACCTGTATTAATGAAGACATTCAGAGCAAAGGCGCTAAGCTATCCCCAAAATTTTGAATTTCACCAGTCAAAAGCTTATGCACAGGGGTAGTGGTGTAGGCTATCACATAGTCGGCCCTGACCCGACTATAGCATTGGCTTACTTGTTATTGTCTAACTTATTTTATGGAGAAATTGAGTTTTTGTTACAAACAATTCTTGTCAGCTTAGTTTAAATATACTTTCGTTAGAAAACTTCTGGTCGGAAAAGCTGCATTGAATTTTCGAAAGAAAAACATATATCAACAAGATAGAATGAATTTTAGTTAGGAGAGTTTCTATTCAGCCTTGCTGATTTTATTTATTTAATAAATTTCCATGTTATTGCAAAACCCTACCTCGTTCCTTGTTTCTTTATTTGGTTACAAAATAAACTTCAAGAATTATTTTATAGATAATCATATTTACAAAAAAGGTATGGCTTAATAAACAAAACAAGCTATGAAAATCAACAGGCGAAACACCCACTCACATATACATATGTAAGTAAACATACGGTTTTATAACTCTTACAAATGTTGATGTCTGGATGAACATAACCCAACAAGTGGGCTAGCTCGTTTTCTTTCTTGGCCACCACAATATAAGACTTAAGGTCAATTGAGCAAACTTAATCATATGTATCTTAGGTCATATATTTCCAATCCATCCATACCTATGTGAAGAGGCCGAGGAGCAGAGTATACCATGTTCGAAAGAGCATCATAACTGTTTAACAACATGCCTCAAGGTTGTGACATGCCATATTTTAGCATTTCCTTCCTTTCTTCGCCCCTTTGTCCAGCTCTTCAAATTTCCTAAAATAGTCGTCATTTCCCTTAAAAGTTTACCAAACGATGAATGATGGTCTTGTGTTTGCTGAGAGAGTTGATGGTATATTTGTTGTGAAGGTTACTTTCAAAAGTGGGTAAGCCATTTCAAAAAATCAAAAACGCTCAGGGGAAGTATAAGATTTGTTTGCAACATGAGTGTGTTTTTAGAGATATGCAGATGGTTGGAGAAGGGATATATGGCTTCCAAGTTATCGTTAAAAGGATGTTCCCATTAGCAATGCAGATGGGTGCTTTGTGTCCCGCATGTTGCCAAAACTTTTACCAATAAAGATTAAGGTTTGACAGCCATTACCAGTTTGTTTTTCTTGTTGTAATTTTTAAAGCAATTTCCTAGAGATGAGAAGAGATATTTGTTCAGGTAATAGCAGGAGATATTTAGGAGTACTTATAAAAGGCCAGAAGGACTCGTTATTGAAGACCACAATTTATTTTTGTTGGAAAATCAGAAGGTATTCTGTTGTAGGCCACAATGTATTCTTATAAAAGACCATATAAAAGATTGTCTTATATAAAGGCATAACATATATAGAAGACCAGAGAGCCCTCATCTAGAAGGCCACCATATAGTATCACTAGGTGTACTTATTATATGACCAAAAGGTCTTCTTATAGAAAACCAGCAGACCCTCTTATAGAGCGTCAGCGGGCAAAGAAGACAATTAGGCCTTCTTCTTAACAACACGTCTTCTTATAGAAAATCACAAGGTATTTTAATAGAAAACCAGACCAAGAGAAGATTCTTATCAATAAAATCAGAGAGATCTTTTTATAGAAAGCCGGTAGGTATTTTGGTTTAAAACGGGTAAGTATTCTGGTCTACTTCTCAAAGAGGACTAGTAGGTTTTCTTCTCAAATAGACCCTTGGTTACATCAGTGTGGTGGCACACCAGCCATTGGGAAGGTAAATTTGCTAAGATATAACCCAAGATATAGCCCTTTCCCATTCAATACCAATTCCGTAAACATTTCTTGGCTACAATGTTTGATATCCTTTCAATATGCCACACATTTTGTCTGACAAGTAACTTCATAACGATTTAATTGTCTTTTAATGCCATTGTCCTTAATGGCCGACTACTTCATCACCAAATTATATTATGCCACAAAATATGAACAATAAATGTGCTCTCAAAATAAGAAGAAGACGAAGTATCCACTCACAATGACAGTTATAAAAAATCATAAAATTATAATAATAAGAGCAGGATATCATAATCACGGAGTGGTGGTCCTAGCTATAGCTCTATAATAAACTCTTAATAGGGCAAAAATTAGGTCGCCCAAATTATGGCAAGAAGAAAAAGAGAAATAAAAAGATGAATGTGGGCTAAGCTATTTATAACAATTAACGAAAAGCGACAGCAGCAGTCAATCGTCCATGAGGAAATTATAATAGGATTTCAGTCATGAGGAAGGAAAGTAGACGGAGGAGCTATAAGATATGAAAAAGCAACTCACCAAAAATGTCGTAAAATCTCTCAATAATCCACTTGATTTCCTTCTGTCGATGTCATTGCAATGGCACAGTGAAAAGTCCCAATTTGAACTTCTATATCTCAAAAATGGTAAAACGTACGAAAATATCATAAAAGCCAATCTTGTAGAGAATCTTCACAGCTACAATATTTTTCTCTTATCCCATTTCGGTAGGAAAAACCCCAAAAATGTGAACTTTGGTCGCGATTTATTTAAAAAGCAATCGGCGATTTTTTTAGTTTTTTTTTTAATTTTTCTCATCTAGGAACGTTGTAGTTTCAGAATCCGCAAAAACTTCTCAGCTGTATGCTCCTTTCATTTAAAGTTGGTTCAAGAGCACCGTGGTACATAATGTAACCCCAACCCAGGGATGTTAACTGAAACAAGGTTAGATACGTCACTGAAAATAACCAAAGTCATAAATTTATATAATATAGAAATATGTTCATATAGTCCTCACGAATATCCAAACGCGTTGCACAAAAATGAAGATCTATACGTTGATCAGCCGTCAAAACTTAACCTGAACATGGTGCGTATGTGTATTGACAAAAGGTATACAACACGGCTTGCTACATTTCCCGTTTTAAGGTTTCCACATTTCACGTTACTCTTCATCTAATTACATGACAAGAAGAGTTTTCTAACGTCTAACGGAAAATATAGGTATTGTCATAGAACATCTATTTCCCTTCTATAAGAAAATATATGGGACTCCTTATAGCAGACAAATAATGGATATGTACATATAAGCCCAATATGCCGAAATAAAAATACCAAAGTTGGTCTTCTAAAAACACCTATGTGTATTGCAGAAAAAGACTTTGTGGTCCCCTATAAAACTCCATATGACTCTCTAGATTATCCTGTGCGATATCGTTTACCTATAAAAATAACCAGCAATATTCTATAAGGTGACTTATGTGGTCTTCTCTGAAAAAAAGGATACCAAAAAGTTATTTTATAAAAGAAAATGAGGTATTGTTTTGAGGTATTTGGGATAGGGAGATGCTTCACATTTTAAAGTCGAAGGGGTATATAGGTGACTGCTTTGTCTGAACCTGTTGAGGAACTCCGAATTTCCAGAGATATATCACACAGGTCACTGCAAAGCCCCAGATTCCAAAAATTCCAGCTTTTCTTGAAGGAGTGGTGCTCAAAGGATGAGAGGAGATGATGCTACAAGAGACAAGTGGTTGCAACGACTGACGGACCTTCAACCTTTTAACAGGCTAATGGCTCAAAGGCGTCTAGGATGAATGTCTTAGATGACCCTTTAGTGACAGTTATTGATTACACTGAAATTAGAATCAGTCTGAGGAAGAGCATAACCGATGTGGATCGGTTGGATCGGATTTGGAAGGGCAACTTTCTACAAGGGGTTTTCAATTGTCAGGATTGGGAAATCTAAGAATTTCCTCAAACACAGGCGAACTTTGGAATGGCTGAACTATTGATATCATCTGCAGTGTTCCAGATATAACATGGGTGTCCTGTGCTGATTAAAGGTGTCAGGGGAGTGAAACAGGTTCGAAAGCAGTGGATAAGGTTGGAACTTTGACGAATAAAAAAAATGTAGAACGTCTTTTTATGGAAGTAAGTATGCATTGTTAAAGAAGACCAGGATCTAATCTTATAAAAGTCAACGAGGTCTTCTTATAGAGGATCAGGTGGTCTTCATATAAATGGCACGGAGATCTTCTTCTAAATTCAGGAGGTCTTTTAATAGAAGACTAGAAGTTCATGGTATAGAAGACCAGAAAGTCCTTTTAAAGGTTTTCTTATAGAAGAGCAGGGGCTATTTTTCTTATAGAAAACTCATAAAATACCAGGAGGTAATTTTAAAGAAATTAGAAGAAAAACTTCTTGAAAAGGACCAGGAGGAAGGAGTTCCTGTAGAATACCAAGAGGTTTACTTATAAATGACCAGAACACAGACACGCCATATTTTACAATACCAAGTAATCTCCTTATAGAAGACCTGCAGGTCTTCTTATGGAAGATCAGAAGATCTTCTTCTTAAGAAGGCCAAGAGGTCTTAATATAGAAAATTAGATTTTTTTCTTATAAAAGACCAAGAGGTCTTCTATAGAAGATTAGGTCTTCTACATATTATAGAAGACGACAAGCAGCTCATCTTTTAGATGATAAGGAGGAAGACAACGAGGAGGTATTCATCTATAAGACCAGGAGTTTTCTTATAAAAGACAAGAAGTTCTTCTTATAGTATACCAGGAGCTCTTTTTATAGTATATCAGTTATTGTTATATTCATGAAAGTTTTCTTATAGAATACCAAGAAATTTCTTAGTATACTAGGGACCTTATTAGAGAAGACTAATACGTGCTTTTTGTAGAAGACCAAAACTTATAGAAGAACAAAAAGTCTGCTTACCAAAGACTAAGATAAGGACATTTTATAGACCACCCGTCGTCCTTTAAAATACCAGGGTGTCTACCTGTTGTAGACCCAAAGGTCTTCTTATAGAAGACAAGGTTGTGTTTTTATAAAAGGCCATTACTTCCTCTAATAGAAGACCTGGAGGCAGTCCTATGGAAAACCAACAGGAGTCTTATAGAGGGCCATCAGGTCTTCTTATTGAAGACCAGGAGATCGTCCTATGGAAGACCAGGAGGTATTCTTATAGAAGACCAAATTTCTTCTTATAGAAGACCAAATGTGTTTTTATAGAAGACCAAAAATCTTCTTATAGATAACTGAGTGTCTTCTTATAGAAGGCCAAGGGTCTTTTTATAGAAGGCCAACGTTCTTCTTATAGAAATTCAAGGTTCCTCTTATAGAATATCACCAATTGATAAATTTATAGCTGATCAAGAGGTCATCTTATGGAAGGCCTATAGGTCTTTTTATGTAAGGCCAGAGGTGTTCTTATAAAAGACTAAAAGATTATCTTATATGTATGCCTTTTTTACAAGTTAATTTAGAGAGTGCCTTTAGATCTTCTTATAAAAGTCCAATAGGACTTTTGCTTATGGAAAGTCAATATGAATTTTTCATAAAGATAATATTGGTTTTTTATAGAACACTTATTAGGTTTCCTAAAGAAGAACATAAGGTCTCCTTAAGAAGTCTTCTTGTAGCCTTATTCTCTTATTTTCTAAATTACGCTTACTTTTCCATTAAGGAGACTGTACAAAAAATATTAAACAATAAAATTTCCAGACACCGGAGACAGACAGACATCGTGTGGTGGTGTAACCAATCAAGCAAGTCTTTACAGCTTAACTTAATCAAATAAAATGAAAAAGCAACAATAACAATTGGCTCGCATAAAGACGTTAGAACAACCCCAACATATATATATATGCCAACGAAAATAAAAATAAAAACGTGCACATCAAAGTGCTAATTACGTTTAAGCAGAAAGAAACACATGTTGTGCAGTAAGTGGTAATTCGGCAGACTCTCTCCAACAAAAACTGACGAAAAACATTTATCAGCAACAATATGTTACCCATCAACAGCAACAATTTAGGGCATGTTTTTCAAAGGGAAAACCTACCCCAACCTCCTGACAAGCCAATGAAAGAGACACAGTCACATTCTGTTGTGCCACATAAGGTATGTAAACGAGAATTTTAACTACACACAACAACAACAACGTGAAACAAAAACAACAACTAAATAAAAACAATTATTTAAAAGCTTTTTGGAACAGTTAAATCCTTTTAGGCGGTGGTTGAGAGCAGTAAACGAGGCTTAGTTGGTGCACTAGAAATTTACACCCCAAAAACAATATCTAACAACAGTCACATATAAATACTTCTTGTTTATAAATGATATGTATGTTTATACATACGTATTGCATTTATTCGTTCATTCCGTTACACACTCGTTCAGTCTCTACAACTACAACTACTGCTTTTTTTGACATGTTCAACAAATGAATTTGCAATTCCCATTTCGTAAGCATTCGCAATTCCATTCAGAGTAAATCAATGAAGTTATTGCTGGTGTTTACATTCATCGGACGTGCTACATTAAAAGCTGCTTTAAAAAGTAAAAACTGCAAACATAGCAACAACAAAAGCAGCAACAGTTGTTTTGGTTTTTTTTTTTCAGAATAACCGACCAAAATATGTTGCAGGCCTCCTCCATTACCCCCAATATCCATCTGTCTATGCTTTAGTGTACACTTTGGTGCTGCTTCTGCTGCCTTAAAGCTTTTGTTGAAACATCAACATTTTGAAAACTGATAAACATTTACACGCTTTAGAATTTTATGGCAATGAAATACATTTTTGGTTTCTTGTATCCATTTCCCGGCTATTGGGAAGGTAAATTTGCTAAGACATAACCCAAGATATAGCCCTTTCCCATTCAATACCAATTCCGTCAACATTTCTTGGCTACAATGTTTGATATCCTTTCAATATGCTACACATTTTGTCTGACAAATAACTTCATAACGATTTAATTGCCTTTTAATGCCATTGTCCTTAATGGCCGACTACTATATCGCCAAATTATATTATTCCACAAAATATAAACAATAAATGTGTCCTCAAAATAAGAAGAAGACGAAGGATACACTCACAGTGACAGTTATAAAGGATCATAAAATTGTAATAATAAGAGCAGGATATAATAATCACGGAGGGATGGTCCTAGCTATCGCTCTCTAATAAACTCTTAATTGGGCAAAAATTAGGGCGCCCTAATTATGGCAAGAAGAAAAATAGAAAGAAAAAGTTGAATGTGGGCTAAGCGATTTATAACATTAACGACAAGCGACAGCAGCAGTCAATCGTCGATGAGGAAATCATAATAGAATTTTAGTCATAAGGAAGAAAAGTAGACGGAGGAGCTACAAGCTATGAAGAAGCAAACTCACCAAAAAGTCGTAAAATCTCTCAATAATCCACTTGATTTCCTTCTGTCGATGCCATTGCAATGGTACAGTGAATTGCCCTAATTTGAATTTCTATATCTCAAAAATGTTAAAACGTACGAAAATATTATAAAATCCCATCTTTTAGAGAATTTTCACAGCTACAATATTTTCTTTACTCCCATTGTGGTAGAAAAACCCCTAAAAATGTGAATATGGAAATATGTTCATATAGTCTTCACGAACATCCAAACGCGTTGCAGAAACATTAAGATCTATACGTTGACCAGCCATCAAACCTTAACCTGAACATGGTGCGTATGTGTATTGACAAAAGTATTGACGACACGGCATACTACATTTCCCGTTTTAAGGTTTCTACATTTCACGTTACTTTTCATATAATTACATGACAAGATGTCATAAGAGTTTTCTAAAATAGGTATTGTCATAGAACATCAATTTCCCTTCTATAAGAAAATATATGGGACTTCTTATAGCAGACAAATAATAGCTAGGTACATATAAACCCAATATGTCAAAATCAAAATACCAATACTTCTTGGTCTTCTAAAACCCTTATGGATATTGCAGAAGGATACTTTATGGTCCCCTATAAAACTCCATATGACTTTCTAGATTATCCTGTGCGAGATCGTTTATCTATAAGAATAGCCAGCAATATTCTATAAGGTGACTTATGTGGTCTTCTCTGAAAAGAAAATTTACTGGTATTTTATAAGAAGACGACCCACCAGTCATCTATGAGAAGGATACCAAAAAGTTATTTTATAAAAGAAAATGAGGTATTGTTTTGAGGTATTTGGGATAGGGAGATGCTTCACATTTTAAAGTCGAAGGGGTATATAGGTGACTGCTTTGTCTGAACCTGTTGAGGAACTCCGAATTTCCAGAGATATATCACACACGCCACTGCAAAGCCCCAGATTCTTAAAAAGTCCAGCTTTTCGGGAACGAGTGGTGATGCTTCAAGAGGCAAGTGGTTGCAACGATTGACGGACCTTCAACCTTTTAACAGGCTAATGGCTCAAAGGCGTCTAGGATGAATGTCTTAGATGACCCTTTAGTGACAGTTATTGATTATATTGAAATTAGAATCAGTCTGAAGTAGAGCATAAACGATGTGGACGACAGCAAGACCGGCTTTGGAAGGGCAACTATCTACAAGGGGGTTTTCAATTGTCAGGATGGGTAAATCTAAGAATATCCTGAATGGAATGGCTGAACTATTGATATCATCTGTAGTGTTCTAGATACAACATGGATGTCCTGTGCTGATTAAAGGTGACAGATGAGTTGAAACTGGTTCGAAAGCAGTGGATAAGGTTTGAACTTTGGCGAATAAAATATACAAAAAAATGTAGAACGTCTTTTTATGGAAGTAAGTAAGCATTGTTAAAGAAGACCAGGATCTAATCTTATAAAAGTCAACGAGGTTTTCTTATAGAGGATCAGGTGGTCTTCATATAGATGGCACGGATATCTCCTTATAAATTCAGGAGGACTTTTAATAGAAGACTAGAAGTTCATGGTATAGAATACCGAAAAGTCCTTTTATAAGTTTTCTTATAGAAGAGCAGGCCTATTTTTCTGAAAGAAAACTTATAAAATACCAGGAGGTATTTTTAAAGAAATCAGAAGAAAAACTTTCTGAAGAAGACCAGGAGGAAAGAGTACCTGTAGAATACCAGAAGGTCTACTTATAAATGGCCAGAACACAGACATGCCATCTTGTACAATACCAAGAAAACTCCTTATAGAAGACCTGCAGGTCTTCTTATGGAAGAGCAGGAGATCTGCTTCTTAAGAAGGTATACAAGAAGTTCTTCTTATAGTATACAAGCAGCTCTTTTTATAAAATATCAGTTATTGTTATATTCATGAAAGTTTTCTTATAGAATACCAGGAAATCTTCTTAGTATACTAGGGACCTTATTATAGAAGACTAATACGTGCTTTCTGTAGAAGACCAAAACTTCTTCATATAGCAGACATGGAATACCAGAAGACCAGGTTGTATTGATGAAGAAATTGGGGTCTTCATTTGAATTACTGGAGGTCTGCATATGGAAGACCAGGGCGTCTTCCTTCAGAAGAAGTCTTCCTTCACCAGAGATCTTTCAATGGGAACCCAGGAAGTTTGCAATAGAAAATCAATAAATCTTCTTATAGAAGACCAGGATATATTTGAGTATAGGAGAACGCGAGGTCTTCTTATAGATGTTCAGCATGTCTTTTTATAGAAGTCCAGGATGTCGTAATAAAGAAGAAGAAGACCAGAAAGCCTTCTTATAAAATCCAGGATGTTTTTCAATAGAGATCCAGGAGGTCATAGGAAACCAGGAGGCCTACTTATAGAAAACTAGGAAGTTTATATAGAAGACCAGGGTATCTGGATATAGAAGACCACGGGGTCATCTTATAGAAGAACAAAAAGTCTGATCACTAAAGACTAAGATAAGGACTTTTTATAGACCACCCGTCGTCCTTTAAAATACCAGAGTGCCTACCTGTAGTAGACCCAAAGGTCTTCTTATAGAAGACAAGGTTGTGTTTTTATAAAAGGCCATTACTACCTCTTATAGAAGACCTGGAGTCAGTCCTATGGAAAACCAGCAGGACTCTTATAGAGGGCCATCAGGTCTTCTTATTGCATACCAGGAGATCGTCCTATGGAAGACCAGGAGGTATTCTTATAGAAGACCAAATTTCTTCTTATAGAAGACCAAAGGCCTTCGTATAGAAGACCAAATGTGTTCTTATAGAAGACCAAAAATCTTCTTATAGATAACCGAGTGTCTTCTTATAGAAGGCCAAGGGTCTTTTTATAGAAGGCCAACGTTCTTTTTATAGAAATTCAAGGTTCCTCTTATAGAATATGACCAATTGATAAATTTATAGCTGATCAAGAGGTCATCTTATGGAAGGCCTATAGGTCTTTTTATGTAAGGCCAGAGGTGTTCTTATAAAAGACTAAAAGATTATCTTATATGTATGCCTTTTTTACAAGTTAATTTAGAGAGTGCCTTTAGATCTTCTTATAAAAGTCCAATAGGACTTTTGCTTATGGAAAGTCAATATGAATTTTTCATAAATATAATATTTCTTCTTATAGAACACTTATTAGTTTTCCTAAAGAAGAACATAAGGACTCCTTAAGAAGTCTTCTTGTAGTCTTATTCTCTTATTTTCTAAATTACGCTTACATTTCCATTAAGGAGACTGTACAAAAAAATATTAAACAATAAAATTTCCAGACACCGGAGACAGACAGACATCCTGTGGTGGTGTAACCAATCAAGCAAGTATTTACAGCTTAACTTAATCTAATAAAATGAAAAAACATCAACAACAATTGGCTCCCATACAGGCGTTAGAACAACCCCAACAAACAATTAAATGCCAACGAAAATAAAAATAAAAACGTGCACATCAAAATGCTAATTACGTTTAAGCAGAAAGAAAATGTTTAGGAGCGCAAAAAACATTCAAGGTTATTGGGAATTAAATGCGGCTGTCTGTCTGTCGGTCTAACTTAACACGTGTTGTGCTGTTGTGCAGTAAATGGTAATTCGGCAGGCTCTCTCCAAGAAAAACTGATGAAAAACATTTATCAGCAACAATATGTTACCCATCAACAGCAACAATTTTGGGCATATTTTTCAAAGGGAAAACCTACCCCAACCTCCTGACAAGCCAACGAAAGAGACACAGCCACATTCTGTTGTGCAACATAAGGTATGTAAACGAAAATTTTAAATACACACAACAACAACAACGTGAAACAAAAACAACAACTAAATAAAAACAATCATCTAAAAGCTTTGCAGAACAGTTAAATCCTTTTAGGCGGTGGTTGAGGGCAGTAAACGAGGCTTAGTTGGTATAATAGAAATTTACACCCCAAAAACAATATCTATCAACAGTCACACATAAATGCTTCTTGTGTATAAATGGTATATATGTATGTATGTATGTTTATACATAAGTATTGCATTTATTCGTTCATTCCGTTACACACTCGTTCAGTCTCTACAACTACAACAACTGTTTTTTTTTTGACATGTTCAACAAATGAATTTGCAATTCCCATTTCGTAAGCATTCCCAATTCCATTCAGAGTAAATCTATGAAGTTATTGCTGGTGTTTACATTCATCGGACGTGTTACTTTAAAAGCTGCTTAAAAAAGTAAAAACTGCAATCATAGCAACAACAAAAGCAACAGCAGTTGTTTTGGTTTTTTTTCAGAATAACCGAACAAAATATGTTACAGGCCTCCTCCATTACCCCCAATATCCATCTGTCTATGCTTTAGTGTACTCTTTGGTGCTGCTTCTGCTGCCTTAAAGCTTTTGTTGAAACATCAACATTTTGAAAACTGATAAACATTTACACGCTTTAGAATTTTATGGCAATGAAATACATTTTTGGTTTCTTGTTTCCATTTCCCTCCATCCCATTTCCCGCTCTATTTGTCACCTAGGTTTTGTAGGGGATAAAGAAAATGTGTCCATAAATAATAAACTTTCATAAATAATTACGTCGGTGTGGTGGCACCCCAGCTATTGGGAAGGTAAATTTGCTAAGACATAACCCAAGATATAGCCCTTTCCCATTCAATACCAATTCCGTCAACATTTCTTGGCTACAATGTTTGATATCCTTTCAATATGCCACACATTTTGTCTGACATATAACTTCATAACGATTTAATTGCCTTTTAATGTCATTGTCCTTTACGGCTGACTACTTCGTGACCAAATTATATTACACAAAATATGAACAATAAATGTGCTCTCAAAATAAGAAGAAGATGAAGTATCCACTCATAGTGACAGTTATAAAAGATCATAAAATTATAATAATAAGAGCAGGATATCATAATCACTGAGGGATGGTCCTAGCTATCGCTCTCTAATAAACTCTTAATAGGTCAAAAATTAGGGCGCCGTAATTATGGCAAGAAGAAAAAGAGAAAGAAAAAGTTGAATGTGGTCTAAGCGATTTATAACAATTAACGACAAGCGACACTCGTCTATGCAGTCACTCGTCTATGAGGAAATCATAATAGGATTTTAGTCATGTGGAAAGAAAGTAGACGGAGAAGCTACAAGCTATGAAGAAGCAACTCACCAAAAATGTCGTAATATCTTTCAATAATCCACTTGATATCCTTCTGTCGATACCATTGTAATGACATAGTGAATTGTCCGATTTTCCAGACATATAAGACACAGGTCACTGCAAAGCCTCAGATTCCTAAAAAGTCCAGCTTTTCTGGAACGAGTGGTGCTCAAAGGATAAGAGGAGATAGTGCTACAAGAGGCAAGTGGTTGCAACAACTGACGGACCATCAACCTCTCAGCAGGCTAGTGGCTCAAAGGCGTCTAGGATGAATGTCTCATATGACCTTTTAGTGACAGTTATTGATTAGACTGCAAGTAGAATCAGTCTGAGGAAGAGCATAACCGATGTGGACGACAGCAAGGCCGGCTTTGGGACGGCAACTATCTACAAGAGGGTTTTCAATTTTCAGGATGGGTAAATCTAAGAATTTCCTCAGCCATAGGCGCACTTTGGAATGGCTGAACTATTTATATAATCTGCAGTGTTCCAAATATAACATGGGTGTCCTGTGCTGATTAAAGGTGGCAGAAGAGTTGAAACTGGTTCGAAAGCAGTGGATAAGGTTTGAACTTTTGCGAAAATATACAAATAATCTCAAAAAAATTAACAATGTATTTTTATAGAAGTAAGTATGCATTGTCAAAGAAGACCTGGATCTAATCTTAAAAAAGTCAACGAGGTCTTCCTATAGAGGATCAGGTGGTCTTCTTATAGATGACACGGAGATCTCCTTATAGAATTCAGGAGGACTTTTTATAGAAGACTAGAAGTTGATGGTATAGAAGACCAGAATGTCCTTTTATAGGTTTTCTTGTAGAAGAGCAGGGGGTATGTTTCTTATAGAAAACTCGTGAAATACCAGGAGGTAATTTTAAAGAAATCAGAAGAAAAACTTCTTGAAGAGGACCAGGAGGAAGGAGTTCCTGTAGAATACCAGGAGGTCTACTTATAAATGAGCAGAACACAGAAACGCCATCTTTTACAATACCAAGAAATCTCCTTATAGAAGACCTGCAGGTCTTCTTATGGAAGAGCAGGAGAGCTTCTACTTAAGAAGGCCAAGAGGTCTTAATATAGCAGATTAGACTTTTTTCTTATAGAAGACCAGGAAATCTTCTTAGTATACTAGGGACCTTATTATAGAAGACTAATATGTTTTTTAAGCCCTCCACCATAATATGGAGGGTATAATTAAGCTCGCATTTTTTAATATAGGGCTTTGTAATTTGGTATAGAAGTTCCTATTGCTCCTAGGATTTTTGATATTTCAAATGTATCAGTCCACGTTTTGATATAGCCCCCATATAACAGTACCACCCAATTTTTTTATTTATTCGATATCAATACAAAGAAAGCCTACAAAGCTTTCTTAAGGATTTAGCTTCATTATCACACCGAAATAGCTAAAATTTGGTAGAAGCTGGGGGTAGAACACTTTCCTCCAGAATTTTGTCGGTATAGGTCCACGCCTTCATATTGCCCCCATTGAACAGTACCTCTCGATTTTTGGTATTTTAAAGGTTTTGGCCTCAATATTTTACCAAATGGCTGAAATTTTGTATTTTGTCTTCATTTGGAGTATGAAACTTTACCCCAGAATTGTGCTGGCATAGATCCACGCCATCATATAACCCCCATAGAGCGGTACCTCCCGATTTTCGGTATTTTGAAGGTTGTGGCCTCAATATTCCTCCGAAATTTGGTATTTTGTCTTCGTTGGGGGTACGAAACTTTCTCCCAGAAATTTGTCGGTATAGGTCCAGGCCTTTATATAGCCCCCTGTTAATTTGTCGGTATAGGTCCACGACTTCAGATAGCCCCCATAGAACGGTATCACCCCATTTTCGGTATTTTGAAGGTTGGGGCCTCAATATTCATCCGAAGTGGCCAAAATGTGGTATTTAGTCTTCGTTGGGAGAATAAAACTATCCCCGGTAAATTTGTTGGTACAGGTCCACGCCTTAATACAGCCCCCATTGAACGGTACCACCCGATTATCGGTATTTTGAAGTTTTTTCTTCATTATCACACCAAAATGACTGAAAATTAGTACTTAGCTTTCGTGGGGGTATAAAATTTTCCCATTTCCACGCCTTCATATAGCCCCCATAGAACGATACCTCCCTATTTCCTGTATTTTGAAGGATGTGGCCTTAATATTCCACCGAAATAGCTGAAATTTGGTATTTAGTCCTCATTTGAGGTATAAAACTTTCCATATGAAATTTGTCGGTATAGGTCCTCGCCTTCATATAGCCCCATACAACGGAACCTCCTCATTTTCGTCATTTTGAAGTTTGTGGCCACAACAACCCACCGAAATGAATGAGATTTGGTATTTAGTCTACGTTGGAAGTAAAACCCTTTTCGACTGAATTTTGTCGGAATAGTTCCACGTTTAGATACAGCCCGCATAGAACGGGTAATTGGGAAGAATACGATGTCAATATACCACCGAAATGACTGAACATTGTTATTTAGTCGTTCATGGGGTTATAAAATGTTCCAGAAAATAATTATCACTACAGGTCCACGTCTTCCTATTTCCCCCGTAGAACCGTGCCTCTTTTTTTACGGTATTTTTTAGGTTTTAACCACATTATCTTACTGTAATATGGGAAATTTGGTATTTAGTCTTCTTTGCGTCTAAAAACGTTGTGCCAGAAATTTGTCGGTATAGATCGACGTTTTGAAATGGCCCCAATAGAACGGTATCAACAGAATTTCGGTATTTTTAAGCTTAGCTTCATTGTTTTACCGAAATCGCTGAAATTTGGTATTTAGTCTTCTTCATAAGCGAAAGGAAACTAATTGTTCCATTTTACTTCAACAAAACTCGTGGTGGAGGGTATAACAAGTTCGACCCGGCCGAACTTAACGCCGTTCTTATTTTTTTTTTTTTTTTTTTTGTAGAAGTCTAAAACGTCTTCATATAGCAGACATGAAAGACCAGAAGACCAGTAGGTTGTACTGAAGAAGAAACGGGGGTCTTCATTTGAAGTCCTGGTGATCTGCCTATGGAAGACAAGGGCGTCTTTCTACAGAGGACCAGAGGTCTTTCAATGGAAACCCAGGAAGTTTGCTATAGAAAATTAGGAAATCTTCTTATAGAAGGCCAGGATATTTGAGTATAGGAAACGTCTTATAGATGTTCAGCATGTCTTCTTATAGAAGTCCGGGATGTCGTACTAAAGAAGAAGAAGACCAGGAGGCCTTCCTATAGAATCCAGGATGTTTTTCGATAGAGATCCAGGAGGTCATAGAAAACCAAGAGGCCTACTTATAGAAAAGCAGGAGGCTTTCATGAAGAAGGACAGAAAGTCTTTATATAGAAGGCCAGGATATAGAAGACCACGGGGTCATCTTATAGAAGACCAAAAAGTCTGCTTACTAAAGACCAAAATAAGCACTTTTTATAGACGACCCGTCGTCCTTCAAAATACCAAGGTGTCTACCAGTAGAAGACCCAAAGGTCTTCTTACAGAAGACAAGATTGTCTTCTTCTAGAAGACCACGATGTGTTTTTATAAAGGCCATTACTTCCTCTTATAGAAAACCAGCAGGACTTTTTATAGAGGACCATTAGGTCTTTTTATTGAGGATCAGGAGATCGCCCTATGGAAGACCAGTAGAGCGATTGTCCACCTATTTCTTTGAGTTACCGACAATTGTAGGTAAAATTAAAATGCTTTTAATTTCGGTAATTATCGATGTTTTTCGGTAAGTTAGCGACGAATAAAAAGCAGTCGTAAAGTATAGCAAGTGTTTTGTCAACTTTTATTTGAAATTTTCATTCATAATTTTGCGATTTAATTTTAACGATTTTTGTCGGTAACTCAAAATTGAGTTAGAGACTCGCACTACAAGAGGCCTTCTGGTAGTAGACCAAATGTCTTCTTATAGAAGACCAAAAGTATTCTTATAGATAATCGAAAGTCTTCTTATAGGAGGCCAAGGGTCTTTTTGTAGAAGCCCAACGTTCTTCTTATAGAAGATCAAGGTTCTTCTTATAGAATATCATACCAATTGATCATTTTATAGCTGATCAAGAGGTCATCTTATAGATGATTAAAAGTCTTTCTTATAGAAGACCAAAAGATAATATAACTTTTACTTATGAAAAGCCAATATGTATTTTCATAAAGAAGATTAATATTGCTTCTTATAGAACACTAATTAGTTTTCCTATAGAAGAACATAAGGTCTCCTTAAGAAGTCTTCTTGTTGTCTCATTCTCTTATTTTCATAAAAAGAAGAAGAAGAAGAAGTTCTTCTTGCATTCCATATAAATTTCGTTTTTCTTTCCTTTAAAGAGATTGTACAATAAAATATTATACAATAAAATTTCCAGACACCGGAGACAGACAGACATCCTGTGGTGGTGTAACCAATCAAGCAAGTCTTTACTGCTTAACTTAATCAAATAAAATGAAAAAGCAACAACAACAATTGGATCCCATAAAGACGTTAGAACAATCCCAACAAACATTTAAATGCCAACGAAAATAAAAATAAAAACGTGCACATCAAAATGCTAATTACGCTTAAGCAGAAAGAAAATGTTTAGGAGAGCAAAAAACATTCAAGGATACCGGTAATTAAATGCGGCTGTCTGTCTGTCGGTCTAACTTAACACGTGTTGTGCAGTAAATGGTAATTCGGCAGGCTCCCTCCAACAAAAACTGACGAAAAACATTTATCAGCAACAATATGTTACCCATCAACAGCACCAGTTTTTGGTATATTTTTCAAAGGGAAAACCTACCCCAACCTCCTGACAAGCCAACGAAAGAGACACAGTCACATTCTGTTGTACAACATAAGGTATGTGAACGAGGATTTTAAATACACACAACAACAACAACGTGAAACAAAAAAACAACTAAATAAAAACAATCATTTAAAAGCTTTGCAGAATAGTTAAATCCTTTTAGGCGGCGGATGAGGGCAGTAAACGAGGCTTAGTTGGTATAATAGAAATTTACACCCCAAAAACAATATCTAACAACAGTCACAAATAAAGGCTTCTTGTGTATAAATGGTATATATGTATGTATGTTTATACATACCTATGGCATTTATTCGTTCATTCCGTTACACACTCGTTCAGTCTCTACAACTACAACAACTCCTTTTTTTGACATGTTCAACAAATGAATTTGCAATTCCCATTTCGTAAACATTCTCAATTCCATTCAGAGTAAATCTATGAAGTTATTGCTGATGTTTACATTCATCGGACGTGCTACATTAAAAGCTGCTTTAAAAAGTAAAAATTGCAACCATATTTGGCACTAGCAATCATAGCAACAACAATATCAACAACAGTTGTATTGGTTTTTTCTGAATAACCGAACATCTGTCTATCCTTCAGTGTCCTCTTTGGTGCTGCTTCTGCTGCCTTTAAGCTTTTGCTGAAACATCAACATTTTGAAAACTGATAAACATTTACCCGCTTTAGAATTTTATGGCAATGAAATGCATTTTTGATTTCTTGTTTCCATTTCCCTCCATACCATTTCCCGCTCTATTTGTCACTTGGGTTTTGTAGGGGATAAAGAAAATGTGTTCAGTTTTGTTGTTGTTTTCGGATGTCTGCTTAGCATTCCAAACACATTCTAGTGCCAACAAAACAACAAACAAAAGTTCACAAATTTTCGTCAGACGTATTCTCAGGGATGGTGAAACATTTTTCAAATTAAGTTGTAAAAGCAGGACAGAAGAGCAGTTAAGTTGAATGGAATTTAAAGGTTATAAACGCATTGAAATTTTATAAGATTTTAATTTAAAACGGAAAACATGGTAGGTGTTTGTGTGACTTGAAGCAATTGGAAGCCATGCTGGCTTTTAAAAATGTGAATTATTAGGTTTATATCCTACGCTGTGACGACGAAAGATGTTTTCGTCCCCACCATTGTAATTTATTTGGTTTTTTACACTATATTGTATAATTATTGAAAATAAATTAATGAATTTCCAATCCCCGTAGTTGTTTACTAAAATAGTTCACCTGTTAACCGTTAGGGTTATTGACCAATCGTGTCAAGGTCACATGTTGGCGAGCAACGGGTAATAGGTTGATTATTAGAGGTAATAGGTACCATCAGGTTTTCCTATAAAAGGGCCTGAGAAATCAGAGGGGGGATCAGTCGTCAAACAAGTGAACATCCAAGAATCAGTGCGCTAATTAAACCCGAACAACCCAACCCAGTAAACCAGGTGAGTCAGAGTGGTGTTTTATCTTTTACAGAGCCGCATGTCAATCTAAGTAGTGTCCGTAACACTCGGGCTTCCATCGTGTCAATCTGAGTAGTGTCCGTAACTCTCGAAATCCCCTCGTGGCAAGCTGAGTAGTGTCCGTAACTCTCGGGCCTCCCTCGTGCCAATCTGAGTAGTGTCCATAACTCTCGGATTCCCTTCGTGCCAACCTGAGTAGTGTCCGTAACTCTCGGGCTTCCCTCGTGCCAATCTAAGTAGTGCCCGTAACCCTCAGATTCCCTCATGTCAACCTGGGTAGAGGTAATAGGTTTTCCTATAAAAGGGCCGGAGAAATCAGAAGGGGAATCAGTCGTCAAACAAGTGAACATCCAAGAATCAGTGCGCGAATTAAACCCGAACAACCCAACCCAGTAAACCAGGTGAGTCAGAGTGGTGTTTTATCTTTTACAGAGGCGCATGTCAATCTAAGTAGTGTCCGTAACTCTCGGGCTTCCCCCGTGCCAATCTGAGTAGTGTCCATAACTCTCGGATTCCCCTCGTGCCAACCTGAGTAGTGTCCGTAACTCTCGGGCTTCCCTCGTGCCAATCTCAATAGTGTCCGTAACTCTCGGATTCCCCTCGTGTCAACCTGAGTAGTGTTCGTAACTCTCGGGCTTCCCTCATGCCAATCTAAGTAGTGCCCGTAACCCTCGGATTCCCTGATGTCAACCTGAGTAGAGGTAATAGGTACCATCAGGTTTTCCTATAAAAGGGCCGGAGAAATCAGAAGGTGGATCAGTCGTCAAACAAGTGAACATCCAAGAATCAGTGCGCGAATTGAACCCGAACAACCCAACCCAGTAAACCAGGTGAGTCAGAGTGGTGTTTTATCTTTTACAGAGCCGCGTGTCAATCTGAGTAGTGTACGTAACTCCCGTATTTCCCTCGTGCCGATCTGAGTAGTGTACGTAACTCTCGGGCTTCCATCGTGTCAATCTGAGTAGTGTCCGTAACTCTCGAAATCCCCTCGTGGCAAGCTGAGTAGTGTCCGTAACTCTCGGGCTTCCCTCGTGCCAATCTGAGTAGTGTCCATAACCCTCGGATTCTCTCATGTCAAGAATCATCCAAGAATCAGTGCGCGAATTGAACCCGAACAACCCAACCAGTAAACCAGGTGAGTCAGAGTGGTGTTTTATCTTTTACAGAGCCGCGTGTCAATCTGAGTAGTGTACGCAACTCCCGTATTTCCCTCGTGCCGATCTGAGTAGTGTCCGTAACTCTCGGGCTTCCATCGTGTCAATCTGAGTAGTGTCCGTAACTCTCGAAATCCCCTCGTGGCAAGCTGAGTAGTGTCCGTAACTCTCGGGCTTCCCTCGTGCCAATCTGAGTAGTGTCCATAACCCTCGGATTCTCTCATGTCAACCTGAGTAGTGTCTGTAACTCTCGGGCTTCCCTCGTGCCAATCTGAGTAATGTCCGTACCCCTCGGATTCCCCTCTTGTCAACATGAATAGTGTCCCTAACTCTCGGGCTTCCCTCGTGCCAATCTGAGCAGTGTCAGTAACTCTTGGACTTCCCTCGTGTCAACCTAAGTGGTGTCCGTAACTCTCGGCATTCCTTCGTGCCAATCTGAGTAGTATCCGTAACTCTCGGATTCCCCACGTGTCAACCTGAGTAGTGTCCGTAACTTTCGGGCTTCCCTCGTGCCAATCTGAGTAGTGTCCGTAACTCTCGGATTCCCCTCGTGTCAGCCTGAGTAGTTTCCGTAACTCTAGGGTTCCCCTTCGTCAACCCTCGCCTGACCATAGGATCGGCCGTGGGTCTCCAGCAAATCCCAACCCCAGATTAACCACCAGAACCGGGTCTCCGGCAGGCCATATCTCCGATACAGAAGAGAGTACTTATCCAGGTCTCCATTAGGGCCAGCAAAGGTAACGTCTTGGCAAGGAGTACTTTTCCAGGTCTCCTTCGGGCAGCTTACTGGATCACTTATCTCGGGCTACTTTGGAAGGTCTACCGGAGTTCTTATCCAGCTCTCCTACAGCGATCGGGACCAACGAGAGGACAATCCGCTGGGCGTACTTATCCAGGTCGCCCAGTTAGTGCAAACTTAGGAGAAAATCCACCAATCAATCAAAAAAAAAGCCACAAAATGGTTAAAACCCAAACAAACCGTGTTTTCTCCTTTTATAAATTTCTGTGACAGACTCAAGCCCCACGAGAGCTATCCCAACAATCAGAGGGAACTCGTGTTGTTACAACGCTTGGATGACACCGTGGAGGCCAGTCAGCATCGCAGGCCAGTCAGCATCGCATTTGCATTGGTGCGTAATGTTGGCGACATTACCTGGGTTTTAGAGTCGTTCGGACTCGGGGATGTTTGTGGAGACATATCTCGATGATATGGGGTTCCCTCTTTTCCCATGTCGGCACGACAGAAATTTTCTTATCAGAACGGCTCATGAAATAACTATTGTGCTACGACATAGTGTATCTTAAATGATTCTCGTTTTCTATGAGAAGAACATGTGCTCTATGCGAAGGCCATCTAATATTTTTTAAGAAGAACACCAGATCCTCTGTTGAAAGAAAACTTCTGCTTTTCTCGTCTATGAGTAGAATACATGCTCTTCTATGGGCAAATACTTTACTCTTCTATGAGATGAACGTCTTCTCTTCTATGAGTACAGTTTCTGCTCTCCTGTGAATTGAGCTTCTGCTCTTTCATGAATAAAGCCTCTACCCTTCTATGAGAAGAGCTTATGATCTTTTATCGGATTAGATTTTAATCTTCTTTGAGAAAAGTTTCTTCTCTTTTATAAGAATAGCTTCTGATTTTCTATGAGAAGTACACGATCTGCTCTTCTGTAAGACGATATTCTGCTATTTTGTATGAAGACCTTCTGATTTCCTTTGAGAAGAGCTTCTGCTATTTTATGAAAAAGGCTTCGGGTCTTCTATGAGCAGGCCACTTGCTCTTCAATAAGAACAGAGTAATTAAGTCCACCTGCTTTTATATAAGAAAAAATTCTGCTCTTCTATTAGAAGACCTCCCGATCTTCTTTTGCTTCTGCGTTTTATTAGGAAACCAACTGCTCGGCTTTTGCCCTTCTTTGAGAAGAGCTTCTACTTATTTTGAGAAGAGCTTCTGCCTCTCTTTGGGAAGAGCTTCGGGTTTGCTTCTGTCCTTCTCTCGGAAAACTACCTAATCTGCTTATGCTCTTCTTTGAGAAGATCTTCTGTTTTGCTTCTCTTTGGGACGAGCTCCTGCTCTTCTGTGAGAAGAGTTTCGGCTCAGTTTGTGGCAATGCTTTTTCTCCTTGAAGACCCTCTGCCCTTTTCCGAGAAGAGCTTTTGCTCTTCTATGGGAAGAGTATCTGTTCTTATATGCGAAAAATCTGTACCTTCTATGTGAAGGGCTTCTGCTCCTCTTGATCTCTTCTATGAGAAGATCTTCTGTTTTTTTATGAGAAGAGATTCTGTTCTATGAGATGGGCTTTTGACTTGATTTTCTTTGAGAAGAGCTTCCGCTTTTCTGTGAGAAGAGTTTCGGCTCTGCTTATGACAATGCTTTTCTCTTCAAAGGCATTCTGCTCTTTTCCTAGAAGAGCATCTGCTTTTCTTCTATGAGAAAAGCTTCTGCTGTTCTTTGAGAGGAGCTTCAAGTCTTTGTGAGAAAAGCTTTGCTCTTCTATGAGAAGAAAGAGGAGTTATTCTATTCTCCTATGAGTTCTGTTATCTATAAGAAAAGCTTCCTGCTCTTCTGTGAGAAGAACTCTGAGAAGAGCACTGCTCTTCTATGGTCGACGATATGAAGAGCTTCTGATATTCTTTGTGAAGAACCTATTCTCTTCTAATAGAATAGTTTATTGAAAATAGCCTGTGCTTTGCTATAAGAAGACCTTCTGCACTTTAATAAGAACATATTGTGTTCCTCTATAAGAAGATTTCCTGCTTTTCTTCTACAATAGCCTCTGCTCTTGGAAGAAGAGCAACTGTGTTTTACTGCTACTGCTTTAGTAAAAACCTCCTG
Organism: Musca autumnalis; assembly: GCF_047663935.1. Classification (NCBI taxonomy): domain Eukaryota; kingdom Metazoa; phylum Arthropoda; class Insecta; order Diptera; family Muscidae; genus Musca; species Musca autumnalis. Next base: position 213,033 of record NW_027411704.1, read on the forward strand.
CCCTTCCATAAGAAGAGCATATGTTAACATTCCTGCTTTTGTGGGGAAGACGACCTCCTCTTCTATTAGAAACCTATTCTATAAGAAGACCAAAAACTAAGAAAATGTTTTCTCTTCTATGAGAAGGAGTCTGCTTTTCTATGAGAAGAGCGTGTGCTTTTATATGCTCTTATAAAAGAGAAGAGTTTATCTGCTGGTATGAGATTACTTCATACATATTTTTCCAACGGTTTTCTGTTCGTGAAAAGATCTCGTATGTATGTCACATCAATATGCAAATTGGGAATATTTTATTTAAATTAATTTAAAACAAGAAAACCAAAAATAAATAATTCAATTAAAATTGTCCAGAATTCTTTTCCATAATCTGGCAGTGGTTTAAATTAAATTGAATAACAAATCAAAAGTTCGAATAAAGGAATTAAATTCACTTCGTTTTTTTCTGTTTGTTTAAATTTCCATTAAAATTCTATGGGCGAATCAGAAAAACAAAAACAACTTGAAGCAATTTTCATAAGTTGACAGCAATTACAAATTTATGACTACTAAAATATTGTTTGTAATCTATGACAAACACACACGCACACATAAATACATATGTAAGGGATCAATTCCACATAAATATTATCCACAAGGGTATTAAGTATAGATTGTTGTTGTTGCAGTGATATTTGTATTTTAGTTTGCTGTTGTTGTTGTTGGTGAACCTATAACAGACTAAATAAACAAACAAAATAACTGTGTAAACTATCTTCCTTTATAGGATTGTGTGTGTGCCAAATTACAGCATGGGAAGGAGGGAAAGAGAAACAAACAATGATGATGACCAGTTATTATTCTGGCATGACAATGAGTTACCAAATGGAATGTCATGAGTATTTTGTCATGGGATCACCACAACACATATAGCCATGGTGCTTTGCTTCTTCTTCTTCTACTGCTTTTTCGCATTTAGCATGCGACATGATTTATGGCGGAATATGGAATGCAGCATTCGACATATGGAGGTTCGGTATGCCGGTCATTTTATCGTGTCATCCATTCATCCGTATAATGGACACAGGATTGAAATTTCCTTCAAAAAATGGATGAGGATTGTTTGGCTATTGAATGGCCATAAATTAAAATCAAAGTTCATAATTCAGAGTATGAAACTGTCCCCTGCAAGCAAAAACTATCGCGAAAGTGACTTAGGCGTGTCGCCCAGGGCGATGAAAACAATCGAGGCGATAGTGGCAGGAGTCACCCTGAAGTGAGCTCCGTTGTGAAGTAATGAACCACTCCGGCGTGTCGTCTTGGAAGTCACTCCAGCGACAATTCTAGAAGATCATTTTCGCGATAGTTCTTGAAATTAAAAAAAAAAATTTTATATTTTTTATTTAATTTTTATTTTTTATTTCTCCTCTTTTTCAGAGAAATTGTTCGTTGCCGTTTCCACCTACATTAATTTTGTCATTTTAAAAATGTGATATTTTGCTGCCTGACTTGGGAAGCGAACCCGGACCTTCAGAGTGCAAATCGAGTATGCCTACCACTGCACCACCGTCTCATATCATCATCAGATAGAAAATGTTCTATATGTTCTGCCAGCATTTGGCAGGATCCCTGCCAGCATTTGGAAGTAGGTTTCCACTCCCTCGCCTAAGAGGTAACTCTGGAGACACGCCAAGGAAGATCGTTGGTGAATTACACAAACAATTTCTATAGCCTTATTATGATTACCTTTTATCACGTATGCCGACACTACGGAGTGACTTCCAAGGCGATTGTTTACATTTATTTAATAATTCAATATATTTGAACAAATATGGGATATTTTCTATCTAATGATTATATGAGACGGTGGTGCAGCGGTAAGCATACTCGCTTTGCACTCTGAATGTCCGGCTTCGCTTCCCAAGTCAAGCAACAAAACAACATCACTTTTGAAAAATTACAAAATGAAGGTAGGCGGAAATTGCAAAGAATAAATTCTCTTAAAGAACGTACTTAAAACAAGTAGGAAAAGAGTTAAGTTCGGTCGAGCCGAACTTTTTATACCCTCCACCACAAATTTCAGCCATTTCGGTGGATTAGTGTGGCTACAACCTTCAAAATACCGAAAATCGGAAGGTACTGTTCTATGGGGGCTATATGATGGCGTGGACCTATACCTACGAAAATCGACCTATAAATATCGAAAATCGGGAGATATCGTCCTATGGGGGCTATATAAAAACGTGGACCTATATAAACATTTTATGGTAGAAATGTTTCTTAGCCTCTGGAAATGCAAAATACAAAGTTACAACCGATTCTGTTGTCAAATGGGACTAATACATTCAAAATATATTAAAACAAGTAAGCAAAGGCTATAGTCGGACGGGGCCGACCATGTGATACCCTACACCACAACCTGTAGGAATTTGCTATGTGCAATCGCCTTGCACGCTGAATGTCCGGGTTCGATTCCCATCAAATTGTCAATTGTTCAGCCATGAAAAGCTTCTCTAGAAGTGGCAACTTAGGACACGCCGTTCGGACTCGGCGATAAAAACTAGGTCACATTTTAATAACTTAGTTTGAATCCATTGATATAAGAGAAGCCTCCCTTGTATTTACTGGAATGTTTGTGGAACAATATATAAATTATACATTTCTAAAAAATATTCGAAAATTGGAAAATTCACATTGATAAGCCCCTCCTGCTACATATTCAAACTGTCTTTGAATATCAGGTTCCCTTTTGGAATACACCTAAAATAAGTATATACACCATGCAATTTGGTATATTTGATAATTGGGAAAATTAGGATATTATTGAAGATCTATCGTCCAAAATTGTTCACTTGTACCTCACATATGCTTAGAAAATAGTTCATTGTGGGCATATATTGTGATATCTAAAATATATTTTTTACCGGTAGAAATAACTAACGATGAATAGAAATTCAAAAATTTAGCATGTAAACAAATTTATAAATCCCAAAATTATTCATATTCAATTACACAGCAAAGAAGATAGTATAAGTCAGCTGCGCTAACGGTGATATACCCTCAGCCTCTGCCGTATACAAATATATTTTTTTTGTGACACGAATTTTCTTCAAAATACGTGGAATCTGTATGTGTCGTAATATGGGGCTATACCAAATCAATTTTAGTAAGCTAACTTCAGAGTTTTGGAAAAGTTTGAGAAATATTTTTTCAGATTTGTAATATTAGTTGGAGCCGGCAGGGGTTTTTGGAACTTCTGGACTATTATCTCAGCAAGCATGACTTACCCCGGAAAAGGTACACCTCGAAGGACGGATCGATATAGTCCATATTCCAACCTGACACATGACTGGTGAAATAATACGATGTGTAAAGTTTCGAACAATCAGAAAATCCCCTTGAGAGTTATCTTGTGGATTTGTGGCGCAAGTACAATCAGCTGAAAAAAATCAAAACGATTCGAGAGGACTCTTAAATTTCCCTTTTCCAAATATTGTGTGGACCGATATAGTCTTATCCGATCTATATCTGGAAGGAATGATAATATATGGAAAGTTTGGAGCAAATCCTTTGCTCCTATGCCAGTTATCGTTCGCACAATTTTTCGAAAACAATTGTGAACTTTTTGGGAGGAGGTTTGGACCGACATGGCCTACATTCGAACTTAAACAAAGTTTGGGCAAAATATTACGATGTATAAAATTTGGTTCTAATCGGTAGAACCGTTTGAGAGTTATCGTGCGCACCAGCCAGCCAGACATTAAGAGAGACAGATCAACGGACAGAGCTAAATCGACTCCAAACTGTCTGAAACGAATTTCGTCCAAACATACTTGGGGTCTAAAACCATTATTTCGATGAGACACATCTTTGGTCGTATTTTGTGTGTAGCCCCTTTACCCAAAATCCAGAGTCATAAAATAAGAGGCGAGGCGACCCCATGCTGCAATATTTGTATAAAAATCCAATTGAACAATTGAACTGAAACTTTCTCTGTCATGATAGAGACAATTTGTATCATGAGAGGAAATTGTGGTTATCTACACAAAACCCATAATATATTAATCAGTAGGCCCATTATCTAGCAGACACGTTATTGCAATATGCATCAGGGGGAAAGGTCAGTAGTTATTTTTCCATATGTAGGCTACTTTGCCGGTACATGCCCTCCAGGAATTAAATTTTGGACCAAAAATTAAATTTGTATATTTTTCTTACAAAAGTAATGGTCTATTTCACCCGCTAAGTAATATCAGATCATCATGCAAAATTATAGGCATTTTCTTCAACTTAAACTCTTACCTCGTGCAAAATTTCGTGACTATTGATCTATAATTACGACCAAATGAGCTATAATAGCGTGTTTATGATAACACTACAAACAAAAAACTGGATATATTAGGGTGTAACTCTGTTATCTGATCACGTACTCCAACATAATTGACATCAATGGAAAGGTCCAGAGATCATCTTCCAAATATAACTCACGAGGAAGGAATGTGCCTTTCAGAACCAAAGATATAAACTGTATATTAAAAATTTTCACAATTTTCACACAAAAGTTGTGTTCCATTTAACCCTCTAAATATTATCTGATCGCCATCTCAAATTGCAAGCTTCTTTTTATACCCTCCACCATAGGATGGGGGTATATTAAGTTTGTCACTACGTTTGTAACTACTCGAAATAATCATTGTAGACCCCACAAAGTATATATATTCTTGATCAGCGTGCAATTCTACATCGATATAGCCATGTCCGTCCGTCTGTCCGTCTGTCTGTCTGTCCGTCTGTCCGTCTGTGAAAATCACTCTAGCGTCCGAACGGATTGACGTAGGTTGATGAAATTTTGGGAAAATATGTTATATTTACGTAGGACTTTTGGTATTGAAAGCGGGCTATGTAGGTCCAAGCTTTCGTATAGCCCCCATACAAAATGGCGCGTGACGCGTCGTCGTTTTAAGGAATTTCTAAGATATTTGGCCCATTTTACCACCGAATTGGTTGTAATTTGGTACTTTGTGTCTCCAGAGGCCAAAAAATATTCCTACCAAAGTTGGGTTATATAGGTCCACGTTTTGGTATAGCCCCCATATAAGGCCCCGTATAAAGTACGAGTTATTTTAATATATTTTAAATGTATTAGACCCATTTGAACACAGAATTGGTTGTAATTTGGTATTTTGTGTCTTCAGAGACCAGAAAACATTCCTACCAAAGTTGGGTTATATAGGTCCACGTTTTGGTATAGTCCTCACATAAGACCCCTTATAAAGTACGCGTCATTTTAATATATTTTGAATGTATTAGACCCATTTGACCAAAGAATCGGTATTTTGAAGGTTGTGGCCACAATTATCCACCGAAATGGCTGAAATTTGTGGTGGAGGGTATAAAAAGTTCGGCCCGACCGAACTTAACGCTTTTCTTACTTGTTTGTCATATTCTCTAACCTTATTTAAAATTTCGCGTTCGCCGCTACAAAATTGGATAAAAATTATGTTTTTGGTCCATTTCACCCGCTAAATATTTCACGATCATTACCAATTAAAATAGCGATCTATTCTGATGTAAAACAAATCTCCATACCAAATTTCGTGACGATCGGTCCATAATTGCGACCTGGAGTTTGATTACAATTTATAATGGACAGACGGACGGACGGACACACATCTCAAAATCGCTTTATCTCGCCGAGATATGAAGATTGATATACCACATTGGGGGTCTCCGACGAATATTTCGCGGTGTTACATGAATTTTTACCAAAACAAACTTATAATACCCTTTCCACATAGTGGTGTAGGGTATAATGACGCGTACTTTATATGGGGCGTTATATAAGGGTAGTACCAAAACGTGGACCTATATAAACCAACTTTGGTAGGAATGTTTTTTGGCCTCTGGAGACACAAAATACCAAATTACAACCAACTCGGTGGTAAAATGGGACAAATATCTTAAAAATTCCTTAAAACGACGACGCGTCACGCGCCATTTTGTATGGGGGCTATACGAAAGCTTGGACCTACATAGCCCGCTTTCAATACCAAAAGTCCTACGTACAAATAATAGATTTTCCCAAAATTTCATCCACCTACGTCAATCCGTTCGGACGCTAGAGTGATTTCCACAGACGGACAGACGGACGGACATGGCTATATCGATGTAGAATTGCACGCTGATCAAGAATATATATAGTTTGTGGGGTCTACAATGATTATTTCGAGTAGTTACAAACGTAGTGACAAACTTAATATACCCCCATCCTATGGTGGAGGGTATAAAAATTATAATAAAATAAAAAATATGTAGAAAAAAATATAAATTTTTTTTAATTCCAGGAACTATCGCGGAAATGATCTTCAAGAAGTGTCGCTGGAGTGACTTCCAAGACGACACGCGGGCGTGGTTCATTTCTTCACAACTGAGGTCACTTCAGGGTGACATTCGCGACTACCGCTGCGATTGTTTTCATCGCCTAAAGACACGCTTATGTCACTTACGCGATAGGTTTTGCTTGCAGGGTTGTGACAAATTAAAAAATGCTGTTTGCCATAGATGTATGGAAGGTTATGTTTTGTTTTTATACCCTCAGCCTTCAGGCTAAAGAGGGTATTTACACTTTGATACGGCCAAAAATGTGCCTCATCGAAATAATGGTTTTAGACCCCAAGTATGTTTGTACGATATCCGTTTCAGACAATTTTGAGTCGATCTAGCAATGTCCGTCCGTCTGTCTGTCTGTCTGTCTGTCTGTCCGTCTGTCTGTCTGTCTGGCTGGTGCGCACGATAACTCTCGAACGGATCAATCGATTCGGTTCAAATTTTGGGTATCGAAGTATTTTGTCCAGATTTGATTTAAGTTCGAAGATGGGCCATATCGGTCCACTCCTTCAGGTACCTCCCCCACAAAAGTTCAAAAATGTTCGGAAAAATTGTCGGCACGATAACTCTTGAAGGGAGTAACCGAATTAGTCCATACTGTGCACATCGTGACATTTCTACCAGACATAGATGAGGTTCCAATATGGACCCTATTGGTTCACTCTTTCGGGTACCTCCCACACAAAATTTTGCTTAAGTGCAGTTTAAGGCCTGCTCTCGAATCGCTTTGATTTTTGTTGCAGCCACTTGTATTCACTACCCCCATTACGACGATATAATTTTTTTCAGGAGCAAGTCCATATATCCTCAGAAATCAGCACGAAAACTGCAAACAACCCATATAATACCATATGTCGTAGTTGGAGTGCACGATAACTCTCGAACGGATCAACATATTTGGTTAAAATTTTGGGTCTTTCAATATTTTGTCCAAACTTATTTTAAATTCGAAGGTAGACCATATCGGTCCACTCCTTCCGGTACCTCCCCCACAAAGGTTCAAAATTTTTCGCCAAGATTGTGGGCATGATAACTCTAGGAGGGAATAACCGAATTGAGCCAAACTTTGCTATTGGTAATATTACATTCAGGCATATATCGAGTTCTAATATGGACTATATCGGTCCACTCATTTGAGTACCTCCCACACAAAATTTGGAAAAAGTATAGTTTAACAACTCCTCTCTGATCTTATTAATTTGTGATGCAGCAGGTTGCACTTGCGGCCCCTGTTACGACGTTGTAATTTTTTTTTCGCGGGAAAGTCCATACTTCCTGAGATAATGACCCAAAAAGGTCCAGAAAATCCTACCGGCACCACCTAAACTGGCTAATGTGTAAAATAACCCTTTAAGAGAGAAATCGATTTAGCTCAAACTTTGTAAATTAAAAAGTAAAATTGTAATATATTTAAATTCAGAAAATTAAGTACAACATATTTAATTATATAGTCTGTAAGGAAAATATCCATAGACTAATAAAGAAAAAAAAATATTTCCTACAGATTTGTATTAGGTCCGAATATGTACTACATCGGATCACTCCTATGGGTACACCCTACCCAAAGTTTGGAAAAAATGCACTCGTCTTGGATCATTCTGAATTTTGTTGCAACATGTAGTTTTTTGCGGCCCTTTCCATCCTGGAAAATTTTCCCAATAGCTAAAAAACCTATAGAAGTATTGTGTTAACTTTTTTTCTTCGGGTACGTGGCTGAGGGTATATCTCTGTCGGCTCAGCTGACTGATACTTTCTTACTTGTTAATACGAGTATTGACCCAACAAAAATCCAACATTTATGACCCATGTACACACACATACGAATACGAGTACTCTCGCACAATATGACATCAATATGCTTTACACAATGTTCGGTAATTGTATATGCCTGTATCAATGTTTTTAGTACTGTTTCGAAAATAATGAACAATTGCCAATATCACAGACAAAAATTAAATATTGCACATAGAAGGACCTTTAATGGAACAGGATTGCTGTTGTTGATAACTCTGTTGTTGTTTGAACAAAGAAAAAAAATATACAAAATTACATTACAACGGACTCTCAATTAAAACAAGGAATATCAATGAAAAATAATATTTGTTGTTAAAAAAAATTAACAAAGGTTTTTTTAAACGCCCTCACATACAATATTGTTGTTGTTGTGGAAAGGATATCAAATTGCCTTCAGAAGTGTTTAACATTTATTGAGTGTTTAGAAAGCTTGAAAAGTATTCAACAAGTATTATACATATATACATTTTTGTACTCTCAGCATTTAGGGTAACGCGTCTTTCATACGATCAAAAATGTGTCTCATCCAAATTATTGGGTTTAGACCTCAAATATCTATGGATGAAATCTGTTTTAGACATTTCATAAGGAGACGTTCATGGTCTTCTATAAAGAAAAATATTGGTCTTAAACATTTAAAATGAAGCTCTTGTAGGCCCATGCAACCACATATTTATTTTGAAGATCTTCTATAGGAAGGACTGCTGGTGTTCCATAGCATAACTGGTCTTCTTTGGAAGTGTGAAGCTCATGCGATATCTCATAAGAAGACCTTTCCTAAAGAGTGTTTTTTTAAGCTAGATAGAACTTTAAATTGTAAAAAGTAACACAAAAAATTAAATTTTGATGAAACTTTTTTTTATTTGTTTCAGTAAACTCTGACAAGTCATCATGAATAGACTCACGCTTGAACAACGCTACGAAATTATCCAAATTTACTTTGAAAATCAGTCGTCGATTCGCGCAACTTATAGACGACTTCGTCATTTGTATGGCGTACATAATCGTCCATCTGAACAAGCCATTCGTCGAACTGTGGATAGATTTCGTACCACATGCTCTCTAGATGATGCAATAACACCAGCACGTCGAAGGAATGTGCGTACTGAAGACAATATCGCCGCTGTAAACGAAAGTGTGGAAGAAAATCCAAATTTATCGATTCGTCGTCGGTCGCAGGAATTGGGGCTCTGTCCGTCCACTACATGGAAAATTTTGCGCAAAGATCTCGGCATACACCCGTATAAGATCCAGCTGGTGCAGGAATTGAAGCCACGAGACCATTATATGCGTCGTTCTTTCGCCGATTGGGCTCTAGAGCAGTTGGCAAATGACCCGTTGTTTTATCGCAAAATTGTTTTCAGCGATGAGGCGCATTTTTGGCTTAACGGGTTTGTTAATAAGCAAAATTGCCGCATATGGAGTGAGACCAATCCACAAGAGACCCTACAGACTCCATTACATCCAGAAAAATGCACCGTATGGTGCGGTTTTCACGCTGGTGGCATCATCGGACCTTATTTCTTCAAAAATGAGGCCGGAGTTCGCGTTACGGTCAATGGAGATCGTTACCGCACCATGATCAATGATTTTTTGTTTGAAAATATGGATGACATTGATCCGGAGGAGATGTGGTTTCAACAGGATGGCGCTACGTGCCATACGGCGAACGCAACCATCGACTTATTGAAATCAAAATTTGGCGATAAGTTGATTTCGAGAAGTGGACCTGTCAATTGGCCTCCAAGGTCGTGCTATTTGACACCTCTCGATTATTTCCTGTGGAGCTACGTGAAGTCACTGGTTTATGCTGATAAACCAGCAACAATTGATGCCTTGGAGGCCAGCATTGTTCGTGTTATTCGTGACATACGGCCAGCAGTGCTCGAAAAAGTGGCCAAAAATTGGACGTCCACAATGCACTTCGTCAAGAACAGCCGCGGTGCCCATATGCCCGAAATCATTTTCAAATGTTAATGTCACGTATTGATCTTTCGAATAAAAAAAAATTTTGATTACAATTTAATTTTTTGTGTTTTTTTTTACAATTTCAAGTTCTATCGGGCTTAAAAAAACACCCTTTATGTACATAGATTTTTTTCTGGCCTTCTATAATAAACCCAGCTGAAGTCAATAATGATCTAAAAGTCATGGTCTACAATTATATGTCTATCCGGAGAGATAAATTTGCTGCCAGTTGAGTCTCACTTACCACGCTGTGGTGGAAGATCCTAAAGGCACATACCCTGTGGTTCAATACTATTCATAATACGAAGATTTGTGGGAAGATCCAGAAGATACTCCATAATTTGGTCAAACTTGCATTAAGTAATATTCCTTGTGGTAACTTTGAGAGAGAGAGAGGTGGGGCAGATGCAAACCATTTACCACTCACCGATAGAGGGGCAGTTACAGCAAGGAAAATTGTCCATTATTTGTATAGTAGGTCGGGTCGGATCGATTTGTATGGAAGGAAAAACACCTTATTGGGCAATCCACTAGACCATATGTCTACGTTGAAATGCCTCCCGATTTTGACTTCAAATTTTTATCCAGGCCAAAACTGCCCGAAGGAGCGTTTCAATTCGTTTGAGATGTACTAGAGAGCTATTAATTATTGCCTTGGCTAAAATTTTTGTCCTAGTGTTTGATCGAAAATCTCAATGGTTTGGCTTTTATATGCCAAAATATCCAAAAAAGTATGGGAAGTCCCTCTAGTCCTCTATAAGAAAATATTCTTGTCTTCCATATGTCTTCTATAGAAAGATACACTGGGCTTTTATGGGAAGTTCTTCTAGTATTTAAAAAAAAAGTCCCTTTGGTTTTGTATTGGAAAAATGTGTGGTCCTCTATAGCACGACCAACTAGTCTTCAATGAGAATATTTAGTGGTCTATAAGAGGACCTGGTGATCATCTAAAGAAAACTCTTCTTGTTTTTTATAGGAAGACCAACCTGTCGTCTTTAGGGAAATCGACTGGTCTTTCATAAGAAACTCTTCTTTTATTCAACAAGAGAAACATCTGGTTTTTCAGAGATAGACCAACTGGCATTCTTTCAAAAAACTATCTAATATTCTATGGGAAATTCTTCTGGTCCCCTACCGGAAAGTCTGGTCTTTTATAGAATATTACTGGAAACACGTCTAATTTTCTTCAGTAAAAAACTGTTCCATTGTTTTCATTGGAAGGCCAACTGGTCTTCTATAAAAAGTCCGCCTGTTCTTCTAGTGGAAAAACTTCAGGTCTTCCATAAAAAGAATATCTACAAAAATACCTTTAGGTCATCTACTGAAAAACGTCTGGTTTTCCATTGTAAAGTCATCAAATTTTCCATACGAAGACCAACAGATTTCCTGCAGAACTAGTATTCTATAGAAAACATATTGCTTTTCTATAGAGAGCTACTGACGTATATATAAAGAACTTCAGGTATTCTGCCTTCTTTGGAAGACCAATTACTCTTCTATAGAAAAAAGACTTCCCGTAGATGTTCCCGTCTTCTATAGGTAGTCCTCCAGTAACTCTCTACCGATAGAAATAACTACAAATATCGATAGACATAATTTTACCGAATTTGTCGGTAATTATCGAAAATCATCGGTCAGATACCGACGAAAAAAGGCAGTCGTTAAGTCTAACGACATAAAAAAATGTTCTTAGTTGAAAAAATATTGAAAATCACATTTTAAAAAATGGCGTTGGAATATTTCATTGCAAATAGAAAGCTAAGCAGAGATAAATTCTGTACACATAAACAAAGAAAATTGTGCGACATATGGAGGATCCGATCTAAGTGATGTTGTTGTTGTTGTTGCAACAGTGTTTATTATTATGTTTGTGTGTTCGTTCTTCTGTTCAATCTGGCTCTGGGCCCAATAAGTAGTTGAGCCTAAACTACTCTGGTTTTTCGTGGCAGCTGAGCCTCCTCAGCTGCGATAGATGGGGGATGTACTCCGAAAACTTTATTCACACTATATTTCCTTATGGCCTTAGCAACTGCATCCGTGTGAATGCTATTTAAACCTGCTTGATATGATGTTGATCTAGGGGTTCTCTTCTGTATCGTTGGACCTATCCCACTAGAGCGTGGAGGCACCTTGTTGCTGTGCTCAGGGCGGAATTCTGACAGGTTTGAATCTTTTTCCAATTCGTATCTAGGGGACCAAACTGGAGCAACTGGAGCTTACCACAGACCGGCCTATCACGTTATATGTGGTCAACAAGGTTTCTTTATCTGCACCCCAAGTGCTGCCGGCTAGGGACTTGAGGACCTTGTCCCTGCTTTTCAGTTTGTCGCAGATAGCGCACGACCTGAGTGTAGTGTCGAATGTGACCCCTAAAATTTTGGGGCAGTTTGTGGTCGGAATTCTGCTACCGTCGACCATGATATGCAACTCTCGACCAAACTGCGCTGTCCATATGGTGAACAGAGTGGCTGTAGATTTTGTGGCGGAAATCTGCATATTCCTCGAGTGAAAAAAGGTGATAAGATCGGTTAAATAGGTGTTCAGTCTCTCACATATGACTTCAGGGAAGGTACCTGACGCCACGATCTCGATGCCGTCTGGAGCGGGCGGAATACAGGAGAGGTAGAGGTTAAACAGTTCCGGAGAAATCACACCACCATTGGAAACTCCCTGTTTCACTATACGGGGTTTGGACTTCTTGTTCCTGAATTCCACGTACGACTGACGTCCACACATATAATTGACTATTCAACGTTTCAAGCTTTGCCGGAGGGTTGTCTGCTCAATGTCTCCAAACAGCGTGGTGTGCCTTTTGATAAGTTAAGCGCCACCTTCACTGTTCTATCACACGGCGGTCTCTGCTTGAGTCCTTGACAAATATACATACGAGTATGTGGAGATAGCGTGCAGCGCTGTTGTCGTGCTATGCTGCTTACGGAATCCATGCCGATCATCAGGACAACTTCATAGCTATCTCTGATACTGGGGAGGACCAAGGCCTCAAGGGTCTTTGCTACGGGCGACAAAAGCGAAATCGGCCTGTACGATTCACTTTTGCTGCCATCCTTGCCTTGCTTCCGTAACGGGACCACCCTGCCCATTTTTCAGACTTCGTGAACAATGAGTGTGGCTAGCGACAAGTTGAGAACTTTAGTGAGATACTCCACTTCCGGCTCATCCAGCTGCTTCAGCATTACCATGGAGATTCCATCAGGGCCCAACGCTTTGGATGATTTAGCGTTGCTGATGGCATTGGCAACATCATCCATTGTAAACCGTGGTGGTTCATCCTCGGCAGGAAGAGATCTAATGCGACGTAATACTCTTCTCTTCGCCCTGTCACTCTCGGGGTGCTCGAAAAACTGTCGACTGAAATAACTTGCACACCTCTTCGGGTCAGTCAACGTAACGTCTGCAAACGTGACAGAGGTCCTATCTTACCATCTTCCAGGGTTCGAGAGTGACTTAACCGTTGCCCACCATTCACCTATACCGGCTCCAATGTTTCAACTCTTCAGATGATTTAACCATTTGTTCCCCTTATGCTCGCCGACCTGCCTGTTAACCTCCAGTGTCAGCTCCCTGTGCATATGTACATATCTAAGCGATAGGAAGCTTATGACACTTTACAAATTGGAGATGGAAACGTTTTATGAAATAATGCATAAAATCGAGGGTTATTTGGAAATCTCCAGAATTGTGGAAAAAACTATGAGAAAATAGTAACTATTTTCCGTATGAGCGAAATATTTTTTCGTAACAGTTGCTATCAAATTTTGTCCGTAGGAAACACCACTAGTTTTCTATAAGAAGACTTATAAAAAGACGAACAGGTGTTTTCAAGTGAAATCGACTGGTCTGGCTACAGGAAAACCGACAAATCATCTATAGTATTGTATTTTGGTAAGAAAAACGTTGGGTCTTTCATAGGAAGACCAACCCTTTTTAAATAGGAAAAAAGTCTGAAGGACTATGGAATACATTCTGATAGACATTCTCAGGACATAAATTCTGATAATCTAAGGGAAGGCCTTCTATCTGCTGCTGAAAGTCCTTCTGATATTCATGAAAAATATTTTTTGTTCTCCTATAAGTAAACTGGAACATCTGCTGGTCTTCAATAGGAAGCTCATTCGATTGTTCATATGAAGAACCTTTGATCATCTATTGTCCTTGGAAGAATTTTAATTTTCTGAAGGCAGACATCTTGTTTTTATTAGGGAAACATTTCATTCACAATAAGAAGATCTGCATTAGATGATGTCATCTATGGAAAGACTATTGGTCCTCTGCAACGTTTCTTTCTTTAGAAAGTGGTCATACTCTGCAGCGTTTCTTTCTCGAGAAAGTGGTCACATATGGAAAGACTTTTGGTCATCTGCAACGTTTATTTCTCTAGAAAGTGGTTTTATAAAAAAACAAGTAAAAAGTCGTTAAGTTCGGCCGGGTCGAACTTTTTATACCCTCCACCATAAAATAGTCTTAATTAAAATGGAATAATTAAGGTCCTTTTACAATTTTAGGTGGAACAACTTTTCGACAATGGATAGACTCCTACTGCCTCCCACTATTGCTTAAATTACACTGTGAACACAAATGTTGGGGCAGAGATAATTTCTGTTGGAGATGAAAGCCCTTGGTGTGTATATATTAAAAACCCCGAAGGACAGATGCGCCGTGAGTCGAACTTCCTCGTTATGGTGAAATTTTTGCAAGAGACCCTGTAAGCCATCATGAATTAGCATTATATCTTTGTTTGTTGTTTTTGTAGAGCACTTAAGCAACAGTGAACAAAGATATAACGCTAATTCCTGATGGCCCACAGGGTCTCTAACAAAAATTTCATCACACCATAACACGGAAGTTCGACTCACGGCGGCCTTTCTTCCCCAAGAGGAATTTTCCGTGCCCCAGACTTTCACCTCCATTTTGGTGCACAGTGTTATCTAATCTAATCTAAAAAAATGTGTTCAGCTAGGTGAAAGGTACCACCTACGGGGCTATATCAAAGAGTCAACCTATCTTTAAATTTTTTGGCGGAAAAGTTTTATAGCTGCAGGGAACTTCAAGAGTCAAATTGAGGGTAATTTCATCAAAACAGTGTAGGTCCTCAAAAATGGACCCATGTTGACGAATTTTAATGATGAAATTTCGTGACCACTGAAAATTCCCGAAAATCGGGAGGTACAGTTATATGGGGGGATATACCAAAACATGGACCTATGAATATTGACGATTATTTTTGAATAGACAAAATTGTAGCTAAAATTCTCAAAATACCGATCATTACATCTAGTTCGGTTAAAAATTGCAGCTAAAATTCTCAAAATACCGAAAATCGGGAGATACCGTTATATGGGGGCTATACCAAAACATGGACCTATGTTGACGATGTTTCGTTGGAGATGTTTTATGATCACTGAGGACTTCAAATGTCAAATTACAGCTATTTCGGTTAAAAACTGTAGCTAAAATTCTTAAAATACCGAAAATTGGGAGGTACCGTTATATGGGGGCTATACCAAAACATGGACCTATGTTGACGATGTTTGGTGGGGATGTTTCATGACCACTGAGAACCTCAAATGGCAAATTACAGCTAGTTCGGTTAAAAATTCTAACTAAAATGCTAAAATACCGAAAATCGGGTGGTACCGTTATATGGGGGCTATACCAAAACATGGACCTATGTTGACGATGTTTCATGACCACTGAGAACCTCAAATGTCAAATTGCAGATAGTTCGGTTACAAATTGTAGCAAAAATCCTTAAAATACCGAAAATCGGGAGGTACCGTTATATGGGGGCTATACCAAAACATGGACCTATATTGACGATGCTTGGTGGAGATGTTTCATGGTCACTGAGAACCTCAAATGTCAAATTGCAGATAGTTCGGATAAAAATTGTGGCTAAAATTCTCAAAATACCGAAAATCGGGAGGTACCGTTATATGGGGACTATACCGAAACATGTACCTATGCCCATATCCTTTGGAATATAAGTTTGTTGATCACTTGGAACCCTTAGTGCCAAATTATAGCTAATTCGGTCTGCAAATGTGGCGAAGAACGTCAAAATACCTCAAATCCGGAGGAACTGTTATATGGGGGCTATACCAAAAAGTGGACCGATATAGCCCATCTTCGAACTTGACCTGCCTATGGAAAAAAGACCCTCGGGTGCAAAATTTCAGCAATCTATCTCAATTATTGCGGACGCTAGAGTGATTACAACAGACGGACAGACGGACGGACAGACGGACATGGCTAGATCGTCTTAGAATTTTATCCTGATCAAGAATATATATCAAGCTTTTTGTAGAAAATTAACTTATGTTGAAACTGAGGTATGGGGTATTGTAACTCGCGATCAGTTTTACTATACCATAACTTTTGAACGCATTTCGGTAAAATAAACGGTTTTAGCCCGATTCACCGATGGGTTTGTTAAAATAATAATTTGAGCGGAAGCTGTGGTCGTACTAATGTAAAAAAATCGGAAAAAATCGTTGAAATAAACGAGTTTCATTATGTTATTTTCCAATTAGTGGTTTTACATCACAATGTAGAGCTAAATGCTCAAAGGAGATGTTAAAGAGCACACTTCAGAGTTGAAGTTTCTAATGTATGATTTTTTAATATATCCACTGCATCTACCTCAAACGGATGCTGACATTTTGAAACCTGAAAAATGGGGTTTTTTGAATTTTTGCTCAAATCGGGACGCGCAGCTGGATTTCCCTAAAAGCTTATTATTGGATTGTAGTTACTCGCGATTTCGCATTTTTTAATGTATAACATGAGGGTGTAGCCCTCACAGGATCACAGTAATCTGCGCCTAAATACGAAATTTTTGTGCGTAAATTTTTCTCAAAAACCTATTTTTTTGGTTTAAAATTTACAAACATCATTCGATTTCCGCGGAAACCCGCGTAAATTTAGTTTTTTTACGTTCTGAATCTAACAAGCCACGACGCGTAAAAATCCACCCACTAGATCGGCGGATATGATACCCCTCAAATTTCGAAAATTTGCAAAAAATTATTTTGAAAATATCGCATATTAAAACGCGTTTTGGATGTGTCAGTTCTACTTAAATAAATAGATCGATACGCGTGTTTAAACTGCGCGAAAACAGATATTTAAAAACTATCGCTAATCCAGAGATATAATAGATTTTTCCTAAAAATTAAGTGCGATGCTACATCCACGGTTCTTGATGGATCGCATTGAAACGGCATAGAAGGATGTATTTTTTAATGGTGATTATTGAAATCGGATGCGCATAAAATGTAAATGAACTTCGCGGAAATTATGACCATTTTACTGTATTTTGCACCCTTAAATGCAGCAGATGCTACATCGTGGCCGCCAAATAGAATTTGACAAACTGTACATCAAATAAAAGGGATTGATTAGCTGTATTGGCAAATCGGATGCGCATCATGTCATTTTCATAATTACGCGGTTTATATGCGTCTCAAATGTTGTAATATTCAATATAACATTATTTTAACGTTATGCCACAATTGAAATTGCTTGTGATTTAATATAAGGTTCTAATAATATTATCCAATAGGAAACTATAAGCGAAAAATTTGTTCCGTTGTAATATCATCATTATTGCGTGAAATTTTGACGAAAATGCCGAAGAACTCAAAATTTTTTTCTCCAACTTTTTCCATTAAACCATAAAAAAAATAAAATTAGAATAATATGATTTTAACTTTTTCTTAATATTTTCTTCGTATTTTTGCAAATAACATGAATACTATAGCTCCAACCTTCACAACTTAGGTTTTATTTTATTCCTCAAAATGTCTGGAAGCTGTTAGAATTTTTTTATTTATTTTTCGTAAGTATGAGCGCTATTGTTTCAAAAATATGTTTGTAAATACGTGAAATTATTTGACAAATTTGATCTTTCGCGAATCCATTTAGACTTTGCGATTATTTTTTGCATCATTCGCAAAGTTTACGATTTCAGTTAACGATAATAGGATGTAACAGCTAACTATATTAAGCCGCGATTTTTTTTAGAATTTTTTCTAATTATCATAATTAAAACGGTCATATCTTTTGCGCGCAACAATCAAAGTTAGTAACGAAAACAGATTTGGAATGCAGATTTTTTTCTTAATCTATGTACCAAAAATCATTGATGTAGTATCAAAATTTTTTTTTTTGATTTTTTTGAAATGGAAAAGACAATTTTCGAAATTTTTCCTGATATACTTTATAGAGTCGCAAATGATTAGTTCGATGTGTTACAAACAGAATGACAAACTTAATATACCCTCCATACTATGGTGGAGGGTATAAAAAATATTTTCTAGCTTCTATAAGAAGATATTCCTCTATTGATTTTATGAAGATGGTTTTATAGAGACCCACAGGGAGATCCCACCGAAGAAGACCATAAAATCATCTCACAGGAGAAATTCTTTCTAATTGGGAAAATATGTTATCTTTCCATAGGAACACTATGGAAAAACATGTTGGGCTGCTTGGGAATTTCCTTCTACAAGGAAAGAAAAACATTCTGGTCTTCTTTGAGGTTTGCAATCAACAGCTGTTTACATTTCCACATAAAACTACCCCCTCCATCCTTTCTCCTTCCATCCTTCACCATAACAAGTTGTTGTGATAAAAGTTTCATTCCCATTACATTTAATCAACCTTTTTGAAAATGTATGGAACGCTCACAATGAACAGTTCCCTTCAAGCACTGATTACAGTTTCTGGACTATTCCGAGGAAAGGCAGTTGTCCTCATAACGAAAGGAGGATTGTGTTTGGGATTTGTAATAAACTAAAAAGTTTTTAAGTGTTCCATTTCAAACGATTCCAAATAAAGAGTAATTTTTAAATATTAATGGTGCGTGCGTTATGAAAAAAATCTCTGTTTCAACATTCAAGAAACCCGAAATGGCCATTAAAAGTGGCCACTTTTTCTACCACCTTGGCAAAGGTGTCATTACCAAACAACAGCAAAGAACAAATAAGAGTTTCATAAAGAATAATAAATGTGAGGCGGACGAACAAAAGACGCTCCCAGGTCGGTATGTTGTGGCATACAAAAGAATAATATTGAAAAATACATTCATGGTCGCATCCATATCTGTATGGTTTTGTATACAAAATTCGATATAATATATATTGTTTTTTTACACTCAATTCGGCATTACGACCAGCAGCAGCAACATTACCACCAGCCAGCCAACTCAAAGAACTATATGAAGAAGATAGAGAAGAGATATAGGATAAGATAATGGGCCATGAAACTATGCAAAGTTAAATACTTGCATTCCCAACGAACAGATGTATGAATGTGCGGTTCCTCTTAACAACATCTACTACTTTTGTATTTGTAATAGCAAACACATATCCTCACAACCATTCACACACCAATATCATGTGCCGGATATAAACCAACTATGAATGGCATAGAACAAAACGGGTGGGAAAAATCCAAACCAGAAGGACAAAAATGAACTGATAATGCTAAAAGGTATCCTTTCTGTCCATAACCAACATACACACGCTCGGTTATGTGGCGGAAACGATGTGTCTAAACTGCTGCCACCCGCCCATCTGCTAACTAGCTGCCTTTACTAGCATATCTTTTTCCCAGTAAGAGTAATAATTGGAAATTTTATAGTTGAGTTGAGCATAGAAACCCGTCCACGCGAAAGACTGATGCCGTTAGAATTTGCTCTCATATATTTCTTTTATAGCTACCTTGAGTGAAAAACCAGGTATCCTTTTAACAGAAAAGCCAAAGCTTACAATGGCTTGCGGTGTGTGGAAGATGTGGAAGATGTGGAAAGTGATAAAAAAGGGATTTCAGGAGACTTATTGGTTTTATATAACAAGGCACACCAATCTTCTATAAGAACGATCAATTTCATCAATAACAAGTAAGTACGTATCAGTCAGCTGTACTGACGGAGAAATACCCCTCAGCCACTGACCAAGAAAAAAACAACAAAACCAAACCAAACACAATAATTATGCCGTATATAAAATATATTGATTTTATATCACGAGTTTGCTTTAAAATCTGTAGGTACCGTAACGTGGGCTTATACCAAATCATTGACATATACCAAACTTTTTTGGCAACCAAACTTCCTCATAAAGGACTCAAAATATTAAATTATGTTAAAATAAGTTTGAAAGAAATTTTTGAAAAAGTTTTAGAGTTATCTTGCACAATATCCGACAGGGTTCTGAAGCTTTTGGGCCATTATCTTAGGAAGTATTGACTTACTCCGGAACAAAATGTACCATTGTAAATGAGGCCGCTCCAACAATCTACTGAAAAAGAGTCAAAACGATGCGAGAGGAGCTCCTAAACTTCACTTTATCCGAATTTTGTGTGGGATGTACCCGAAGGAGTGGACCGATATAGTCTATATTTCAATCCCATACTGGACTGGATGAAATAATACGATGCGCAAAGCCTGCATCTATCAAAAACTCCCTGCGAAGATTATATTGCGGATTTGCCATTTTGGTTAGTGCCGTCAGGGTTTCTTGGAGCCTTTAGGCCAATATCTCAGGAAGTATAGACTTCCGCAAGAAAAAAATTGTACCATCATAAAGGGAGCCGCAAGGAAAACTTACTGAAAAAAATTACAAAACCATCCGAGAGGAGCCCTTAAACTTTACTTTATCCGAATTTTTTGTGGGAGGTACCCGAAGGAGTGGACAGATACAGTTCATATTCGAACCATATCTATATCTGGAAGGAATAATACGATGTGCAAAGTTTGCTCCCTTCGAGAGTTATCGTTCAGACCATTTTACAGAAAAATTTTGAACTTTTGTGGGGGAGGTACCAGAAGGAGTGGACCGATATGACCCATGAAAACCATGAAGGTTTTCAAATCGCCCCGGCATAGTATATACCCTTCTAGCCTAAAGGCTGAGGGTACAAAAACAACTACCAGCTCCCTGAATTAAGACCCAGAGGTGGGAAGACTTTGATATCTTCCAATAGAAGATTAGGAGGCCTTCTATTGGAAGACTTTGGGCTCATCTCTGAGAAGACCTTGAAATATTCTTCTCCTATGGGATGACTTTTGACTCATCTCTGAGAG
Source organism: Musca autumnalis (assembly GCF_047663935.1). Lineage (NCBI taxonomy): Eukaryota > Metazoa > Arthropoda > Insecta > Diptera > Muscidae > Musca > Musca autumnalis. The sequence goes on from NW_027411704.1 coordinate 234,265, forward strand.
GACCTTGAGATATTCTTCTTCTATGGGAAGACATTGAGATTTGTATGGGAAGACCTGGAGGTCTTCTAATGGGAATACCTTGAGGTTTTCTATGGGAAGACCTCGAGGTCTACTATGGGAAGACCTTGAGGTCTTCTATGGGAAGACCTTGAGGTCTTCTATGGGAAGACCGTGAGGTCTTCTATGGGAAGGCCTTGAGGTCTTCTATGGGAAGACCTTGAGGTCTTCTATGGGAAGACCTTGAGGTCTTCTATGGGAAGACCTTGAGGGCTTCTATGGGAAGACCTTGAGGTCTTCCATGGGAAGACCTTGAGGTCTTCTATGGGAAGACGTTGAGGTCTTCTATGGGAAGACGTTGAGGTCTTCTACGGGAAGACCTTGAGGTCTTCTATGAGAAGAACTTGAGGTCTTCTATGGGAAGACCTTGAGGTCTTCTATGGGAAGACCTTGAGGTCTTCTATGGGAAGACCTTGAGGTCTTCTATGGGAAGACCTTGATCAAACTAAAACTTTGCACACATTTCAGATTTTCAGACCTCGAGGTCTACTATGGGAAGACCTTGAGGTCTTCTATGGGAAGACCTTGAGGTCTTCTATGGGAAGACCTTGAGGTCTTCTATGGGAAGACCTTGAGGTCTTCTATGGGAAGACCTTTAGGTCTTCCATGGGAAGACCTTGAGGTCTTCTATGGGAAGATGTTGAGGTCTTCTATGGGAAGACGTTGAGGTTTTCTACGGGAAGATCTTGAGGTCTTCTATGGGAAGAACTTGAGGTCTTCTATGGGAAGAACTTGAAGTCTTCTAAGGGAAGACCTTGAGGTCTTCTATGGGAAGACCTTGAGGTCTTCTATGGGAAGACCTTGAGGTCTTCTATGGGAGGACCTTGATCAAACTAAAACTTTGCACACTTTTCAGATTTGGATGACAACTGAAGTATGGGAGGACTTTTGACTCATCTCTGAGAAGACCTTGAGATATTCTTCTTCTATGGGAAGACATTGAGATTTGTGTGGGAAGACCTGGAGGTCTTCTATGGGAAGACCTTGAGGTCTTCTATGGGAAGACCTTGAGGTCTTCTATGGGAAGAACTTGAGGTCTTCTATGGAAAGACCTTGAGGTTTTCTATGGGAACTTGAACTTGTCCACGGAAAACATAATATCGCTGTAAACAGGACCAGAACGAAGAGCATCGGCATACATTTTCAAAGGATCTTCGAACAGACACTAAAATGCACTTGAACAAAAATTTTGAACTTTTACTGAGAAGGTTCCTTATGGACCATTTTTGAAGTTAAATTAATTTGGAACAAATATTAAAAGATCCAAAATTTGGACCAAAATGGTAACCCCGTTCAAAAAAGTGTATTGTGCACACAATTTCAGTGACATTTTTTAATTTTTAGAGGGAAATACTGGAAGTTGTGGACCGGTATTGCCATCTTCGAACTGAAACAAAGTTTGGATAAAATATGACGAAGGCCGAATTTCGGACCAAATCGGTTGGCCAGTTCGAGTGCCAATGTGCTCCAGCCACTACACATGGTGCCATAGGGATTTTTAGAACTTTCGGGCTATTTTCTCAGGAAGTATTTACTTGCCCCTGAAAAAAACTTGTACCATCGTAAAGGGGGTCACTGAATGCAAGTTTATTCAACAAAAATCAAAGTGATCCGAGAGCAGGTTCTAAAGTGAACTTATCAGAAATTTTTTGTGGGAGGTAACCGAAAGAGTAGATCCGTTCGAGAGT
>NW_027411705.1:0-132500 GCF_047663935.1 Musca autumnalis
AATTTTCAAAACTTCCTCAACGCAACAGGGCTACAATAATCATACTTTCAAATTGCAGGATTCCACCGCTATCCGTTCACCTACATACAAATTGTACTAAATTTAGTACCATTTAGTGCTTTTCGTAACCATAAGTTTGCTTTTTCAAAACAACCTGAATCCTACTCTTCGACTGTAATCGTAATTCCAAATTTCAGGATTCCAGCTCTATTAATTCACCCGAATCCAAATTGTATCAAATTTAGTACCATTTCTTTCCCAAACAAAAATTTCAGGATTCCAGCTCTACCCGTTCACCCAAATCCACATTGTACCATATTTAGTACCATTTAGTACTTCTCGTACGTACACGTACGACTTTTCAAAATTTCCTCAATACTACACTCCTACAGTAATCTTAATTCCTAATTCCAACACTATCCGTTTACTAAAATTCAAATTGTACCGAATTTAGTGCTTTCTGTACCCATAAGTACGAATTTTCAAAACTACCTCAATTCTACACCCCACCAGTAATCTCAATTCCAAATTTCGAGATTGCAACTATATCCGTTTACCCAAATCCCCATTGTCCCAAATTTAGTACCATTTAGTACTTTTCATTCACATAAGTAAGAATTTCCAAAACTTCCCCAGTCCTACACTCCAACAGTAATATCAATTCCAAATTTCAGGAATCCAGCTCTATCCGTTCACTCAAATCCAAATTGTACTAAATTTAGTATCAATTATTACTTTTCGTAGACTCAAGTTTCCAAAAACCCTTTGGTGCATCTTTCTTACTCTTCATCAGTGATCCTCAGTCCAAATTTGAGGAATCAAGCCCTATCCGTTCACCCAAATCGAAACTGTACCAAATTTAGTGCTATTTAGTATTTTTTGTACCCTATGTACGAATTTCCAAAACTTCCACAATATTAAACTCCACCAGTAATCTCAGTTCCAAATTTAGAGATTCCAGCGCTATCCGTTCACCCAAATCCCCATTATACAAAATTTAGTTCAATTTAGTACTTTCCGTACACATAAGTACTAATTTCCAAAACCACCTTCATATCTCAATCCTACACTTCAACAGTAATATTAATTCCAAATTTCAGGTTTCCAGCTCTATCCGTTCATTCAAATCCAAATTGTACTAAATTTAGCACCATTTAGTACTTTTCGTACCCATAAGTACGAATTTTCAAAACTACCTCAATCCTACACCCCACCAGTAATCTCAATTCCAAATTTCGAGATTCCAGCTATTATCCGTTCACCCAAATCCCCATTGTATCAAATTTAGTACCATTTAGTACTTCTCATACACATAAGCACGAATTTCCAAAAGTTCTTCAATCCTACACTCCAACAGTAATCTCAATTCCAAATATCAGGATTCCAGCTCTATCCGTTCACCCAAATCCCTATTGTACCAAATTTAGTACTATTTAGTACTTTTCGTACACATAAGCACGAATTTCCAAAACTACCCTCATATCTCAATCCTACACTACAACAGTAACCTTAATTCCAAATTTCAGGTTTCCAGCTCTTTACGTTCACCCAAATCTAAATTGTACTAAATTTAGTACTTTTCGTACACATGATTGGTAATTTTCCAAACCATTTCCTTTTAGAAGCACCACTTCCCAACCTTGATTTCCATACCAAATTCATATATTCCTATATTCCTGGGGCCTATTATTGGTTTCATTAATTATTTAGCGATTTCTTCAAATTACAGATTTTGAAATTGAATAGTTATAACTGTACATCTCCATGTACGATAAAATTCTTAATTGCAAATAAATCGTGGTAATATACACAATTCTATTGCACTTTCATTGATTCAAACATTTAGTTATTACCAAAAAAGTCAGGACAGTCAAGACAGTTTTTAGTTGTTGTTATTTCTGGCCGATTTCTGAATTTATTCCCCTAATGTTGTCTTCAACAGCAACTCATTTGTTCATTTGCGTAATTGATGTTTATACACCATTATCACCAACTGCGACATCTGTTGCAATGGAAGATAACATATGTCTTGTCTTTCTATTATTTAGTGGTTTACGATAAAATAAGTGCGCCTAGAAGTAAACTACAAAATTTGAAATTATGTGTGATCTCTTACGATATCAAGAAGTTATGGCATTGTTAATTTTACACATGTCTTGCAGAGGGCCAACTAAGTGAATAAGTACGTAATAGTAATGAAAAATAAGGATTTTTGTTGTTGTGTTATTTTTGTGGTTCCAGGACGAATTTTCTAAAACCCGGCCTTATCTCGCGTTTGCATCAACAGTGACCCACTGGTAAAATTTCAAGCTCCTAGCTTTAGCCGTTTAGGCTGGGCGTTGATGATGAGTCAGTCAGTCAGTCAATCACTTATCACCAAGCTCATTTATATATATAGATACTAGCAAAATGCCCGCTACTTCGTATGCGGAAAGGACATAAAAAAACAAATAAACAATATATAATATGGAAATGACAAACACTGAAAATTTGGTCGCACTAATACCAATTTTAATCAATATTTATTTTTATCTTAGTACTGTACGTACCCCTTAAGTTCGTTTTTAAAAAAGATCAGCCGTATCTCACCCTTACACATTAACAGCGAGATCAACGTTGCACACCAATACACACCCTAACTCCAAAAAATAAAAATTCCAGCACTGTCCCTACACCCAAAAACAAATTGAGTACCATTAAGTAATTTTCGTATACTTATGGTACGTATTTCGACGACATATCTCAGCCATACACGGACATTAATACAAAATAATTACAGTAAATTCCATAATAATTACAGTAATTCCAAATCTCAAGATTCCATCTGTATCCGTTCGTCCAATTCCAAATTGTACCAAACTTAGTATCAAGTCGAACTCTTCGTACCCATAAGAAAGATTTTCCAAAACTACCTCAATCCTTCACTTTAGTAGTAATCTTACTTCCAAATTTCAGGATTCAAACTCTATCCGTTAAACCAAATTAAAATTGTACTAAATTTAGAACAATTTAGAATTTTCGTACCAATTTTCAAAACTTCCTCAACGCAACAGGGCTACAATAATCATACTTTCAAATTGCAGGATTCCACCGCTATCCGTTCACCTACATACAAATTGTACTAAATTTAGTACCATTTAGTGCTTTTCGTAACCATAAGTTTGCTTTTTCAAAACAACCTGAATCCTACTCTTCAGGATTCCAGCTCTATTAATTCACCCGAATCCAAATTGTATCAAATTTAGTACCATTTCTTTCCCAAACAAAAATTTCAGGATTCCAGCTCTACCCGTTCACCCAAATCCAAATCCAAATCAATTGTACCATATTTAGTACCATTTAGTACTTCTCGTACGTACACGTACGACTTTTCAAAATTTCCTCAATACTACACTCCTACAGTAATCTTAATTCCTAATTCCAACACTATCCGTTTACTAAAATTCAAATTGTACCGAATTTAGTGCTTTCTGTACCCATAAGTACGAATTTTCTAAACTACCTCAATTCTACACCCCACCAGTAATCTCATTCCAAATTTCGAGATTGCAACTATATCCGTTTACCCAAATCCCCATTGTCCCAAATTTAGTACCATTTAGTACTTTTCATTCACATAAGTAAGAATTTCCAAAACTTCCCAGTCCTACACTCCAACAGTAATATCAATTCCAAATTTCAGGAATCCAGCTCTATCCTTTCACTCAAATCCAAATTGTACTAAATTTAGTATCAATATTACTTTTCGTAGACTCAAGTTTCCAAAAACCCTTTGGTGCATCTTTCTTACTCTTCATCAGTGATCCTCAGTCCAAATTTGAGGAATCAAGCCCTATCCGTTCACCCAAATCGAAACTGTACCAAATTTAGTGCTATTTAGTATTTTTTGTACCCTATGTACGAATTTCCAAAACTTCCACAATATTAAACTCCACAGTAATCTCAGTTCCAAATTTAGAGATTCCAGCGCTATCCGTTCACCCAAATCCCCATTATACACAATTTAGTTCAATTTAGTACTTTCCGTACACATAAGTACTAATTTCCAAAACCACCTTCATATCTCAATCCTACACTTCAACAGTAATATTAATTCCAAATTTCACGTTTCCAGCTCTATCCGTTCATTCAAATCCAAATTGTACTAAATTTAGCACCATTTAGTACTTTTCGTACCCATAAGTAGAATTTTCAAAACTACCTCAATCCTACACCCCACCAGTAATCTCAATTCCAAATTTCGAGATTCCAGCTATTATCCGTTCACCCAAAATACCCATTGTATCAAATTTAGTACCATTTAGTACTTCTCATACACATAAGCACGAATTTCCAAAAGTTCTTCAATCCTACACTCCAACAGTAATCTCAATTCCAAATATCAGGATTCCAGCTCTATCCGTTCACCCAAATCCCTATTGTACCAAATTTAGTACTATTTAGTACTTTTCGTACACATAAGCACGAATTTCCAAAACTACCCTCATATCTCAATCCTACACTACAACAGTAACCTTAATTCCAAATTTCAGGTTTCCAGCTCTTTACGTTCACCCAAATCTAAATTGTACTAAATTTAGTACTTTTCGTACACATGATTGGTAATTTTCCAAACCATTTCCTTTTAGAAGCACCACTTCCCAACCTTGATTTCCATACCAAATTCATATATTCCTATATTCCTGGGGCCTATTATTGGTTTCATTAATTATTTAGCGATTTCTTCAAATTACAGATTTTGAAATTGAATAGTTATAACTGTACATCTCCATGTACGATAAAATTCTTAATTGCAAATAAATCGTGGTAATATACACAATTCTATTGCACTTTCATTGATTTGCAAACATTTAGTTATTACCAAAAAGTCAGGACAGTCAAGACAGTTTTTAGTTGTTGTTATTTCTGGCCGATTTCTGAATTTATTCCCCTAATGTTGTCTTCAACAGCAACTCATTTGTTCATTTGCGTAATTGATGTTTATACACCATTATCACCAACTGCGACATCTGTTGCAATGGAAGATAACATATGTCTTGTCTTTCTATTATTTAGTGGTTTACGATAAAATAAGTGCGCCTAGAAGTAAACTACAAAATTTGAAATTATGTGTGATCTCTTACGATATCAAGAAGTTATGGCATTGTTAATTTTACACATGTCTTGCAGAGGGCCAACTAAGTGAATAAGTACGTAATAGTAATGAAAAATAAGGATTTTGTTGTTGTTATTTTTTGTGGTTCCAGGACGAATTTTCTAAAACCCGGCCTTATCTCGCACATTTGCATCAACAGTGACCCACTGGTAAAATTTCAAGCTCCTAGCTTTAGCCGTTTAGGCTGGGCGTTGATGATGAGTCAGTCAGTCAGTCAGTCAATCACTTATCACCAAGCTCATTTATATATATAGATATACTAGCAAAATGCCCGCTACTTCGTATGCGGAAAGCATATAAAAAGAAATAAACAATATATATTATGGAAATGACAAACACTGAAAATTTGGTCGCACTAATACCAATTTTAATCAATATTTATTTTTATCTTAGTACTGTACGTACCCCTTAAGTTCTTTTTTAAAAAAGATCAGCCGTATCTCACCCTTACACATTAACAGCGAGATCAACGTTGCACACCAATACACACCCTAACTCCAAAAAATAAAAATTCCAGCACTGTCCCTACACCCAAAAACAAATTGAGTACCATTAAGTAATTTTCGTATACTTATGGTACGTATTTCGACGACATATCTCAGCCATACACGGACATTAATACAAAATAATTACAGTAAATTCCATAATAATTACAGTAATTCCAAATCACAAGATTCCAGCTGTATCCGTTCGTCCAATTCCAAATTGTACCAAACTTAGTATCAAGTCGAACTCTTCGTACCCATAAGAAAGATTTTCCAAAACTACCTCAATCCTTCACTTTAGTAGTAATCTTACTTCCAAATTTCAGGATTCAAACTCTATCCGTTAAACCAAATTAAAATTGTACTAAATTTAGAACAATTTAGAATTTTCGTACCAATTTTCAAAACTTCCTCAACGCAACAGGGCTACAATAATCATACTTTCAAATTGCAGGATTCCACCGCTATCCGTTCACCTACATACAAATTGTACTAAATTTAGTACCATTTAGTGCTTTTCATAACCATAAGTTTGCTTTTACAAAACAACCTGAATCCTACTCTTCGACTGTAATCGTAATTCCAAATTTCAGGATTCCAGCTCTATTAATTCACCCGAATCCAAATTGTATCATATTTAGTACCATTTCTTTCCCAAACAAAAATTTCAGGATTCCAGCTCTACCCGTTCACCCAAATCCACATTGTACCATATTTAGTACCATTTAGCACTTCTCGTACGCACACGTACGACTTTTCAAAATTTCCTCAATACTACACTCCTACAGTAATCTTAATTCCTAATTCCAACACTATCCATTTACCAAATTTCAAATTGTACCGAATTTAGTGCTTTCTGTACCCATAAGTACGAATTTCCAAAACTACCTCAATTCTACTGTCCGACAGTAATCTTAGTTCCAAATTTCAGAATTCCAGCTTTATCCGTTCATCCAAATCCAAATTATACCAAATTTAGTACCATTTAGTACTTTTCGTACCCAAAGGTACGAATTTCTAAAACTATCTCAATCCTACACCCCTACAGTAATCTTAATTCAAAACTTTAGGATTCCAGCTCTATCCGTTCACCCAAATCCAAATTTAGTACTGCTCGTAATCATAAATACGAACTTCCAAAACCATTTCCTTATTTCAAAGCCATTTCCCAACCTTGATACTTAAAATTCAGGATTCCAGTTCTATCCGTTCACCCAAATCCAAATTGTACTAAATTTAGTACCAATTATTACTTTTCGTACACTCAAGTTTCCAAAAACCCTTTGGTGCATCTTTCTTACTCTTCATCAGTGATCCTCAGTCCAAATTTGAGGAATCAAGCCCTATCCGTTCACCCAAATCGAAACGGTACCAAATTTAGTGCTATTTAGTATTTTTCGTACCCTATGTACGAATTTCCAAAACTTCCACAATATTAAACTCCACCAGTAATCTCAGTTCCAAATTTAGAGATTCCAGCGCTATCCGTTCACCCAAATCCCCATTATACAAAATTTAGTTCCATTTAGGACTTTCCGTACACATAAGTACTAATTTCCAAAACCACCTTCATATCTCAATCCTACACTTCAACAGTAATATTAATTCCAAATTTCAGGTTTCCAGCTCTATCCGTTCATTCAAATCCAAATTGTACTAAATTTAGCACCATTTAGTACTTTTCGTACCCATAAGTACGAATTTTCAAAACTACCTCAATCCTACACCCCACCAGTAATCTCAATTCCAAATTTCGAGATTCCAGCTATTATCCGTTCACCCAAATCCCCATTGTATCAAATTTAGTACCATTTAGTACTTTTCATACACATAAGTACGAATTTCCAAAAGTTCTTCAATCCTACACTCCAACAGTAATCTCAATTCCAAATATCAGGATTCCAGCTGTATCCGTTCACCCAAATCCCTATTGTACCAAATTTAGTACTATTTAGTACTTTTCGTACACATAAGCACGAATTTCCAAAACTACCCTCATATCTCAATCCTACACTACAACAGTAACCTTAATTCCAAATTTCAGGTTTCCAGTTCTTTACGTTCACCCAAATCTAAATTGTACTAAATTTAGTACTTTTCGTACACATGATTGGTAATTTTCCAAACCATTTCCTTTTAGAAGCACCACTTCCCAACCTTGATTTCCATACCAAATTCCTATATTCCTATATTCCTGGGGCCTATTATTGATTTCATTAATTATTTAGCGATTTCATCAAATTACAGATTTTGAAATTGAAAATTGAATAGTTATGACTGTACATCTCCATATACGATAAAATTCTTAATTGCAAATAAATCGTGGTAATATGCACAATTCTATTGCACTTTCATTGATTTGCAAACATTTAGTTATTGCCAAAAAGTCAGGTCCATACAGTTTTTAGTTGTTGTTATTTCTGGCCGATTTCTGAATTTATTCCCCTAATGTTGTCTTCAACAGCAACTCATTTGTTCATTTGCGTAATTGATGTTTATACACCATTATCACCAACTGCGACATCTGTTGCAATGGAAGATAACAAATGTCTTGTATTTCTATTATTTAGTGGTTTACGATAAAATAAGTGCGCCTAGAAGTAAACTACAAAATTTGAAATTATGTGTGATCTCTTACGATATCAAGAAGTTATGGCATTGTTAATTTTACACATGTCTTGCAGAGGGCCAACTAAGTGAATAAGTACGTAATAGTAATGAAAAATAAGGATTTTTGTTGTTGTTATTTTTTGTGGTTCCAGGACGAATTTTCTAAAACCCGGCCTTATCTCGCACATTTGCATCAACAGTGACCCACTGGTAAAATTTCAAGCTCCTAGCTTTAGCCGTTTTGGCTGGGCGTTGATGATGAGTCAGTCAGTCAGTCAGTCAATCACTTATCACCAAGCTCATTTATATATATATAAAAGAAGATAGATATATATATATATATATATATATATATATATATAAATGAGCTTGGTGATAAGTGATTGACTGACTGACTGACTGACTGACTCATCATCAACGCCCAGCCTAAACGGCTAAAGCTAGGAGCTTGAAATTTTACCAGTGGGTCACTGTTGATGCAAATGTGCGAGATAAGGCCGAGTTTTAGAAAATTCGTCCTGGAACCACAAAAAATAACAACAACAAAAATCCTTATTTTTCATTACTATTACGTACTTATTCACTTAGTTGGCCCTCTGCAAGACATGTGTAAAATTAACAATGCCATAACTTCTTGATATCGTAAGAGATCACACATAATTTCAAATTTTGTAGTTTACTTCTAGGCGCACTTATTTTATCGTAAACCACTAAATAATAGAAAGACAAGACATATGTTATCTTCCATTGCAACAGATGTCGCAGTTGGTGATAATGGTGTATAAACATCAATTACGCAAATGAACAAATGAGTTGCTGTTGAAGACAACATTAGGGGAATAAATTCAGAAATCGGCCAGAAATAACAACAACTAAAAACTGTCTTGACTGTCCTGACTTTTTGGTAATAACTAAATGTTTGCAAATCAATGAAAGTGCAATAGAATTGTGTATATTACCACGATTTATTTGCAATTAAGAATTTTATCGTACATGGAGATGTACAGTTATAACTATTCAATTTCAAAATCTGTAATTTGAAGAAATCGCTAAATAATTAATGAAACCAATAATAGGCCCCAGGAATATAGGAATATATGAATTTGGTATGGAAATCAAGGTTGGGAAGTGGTGCTTCTAAAAGGAAATGGTTTGGAAAATTACCAATCATGTGTACGAAAAGTACTAAATTTAGTACAATTTAGATTTGGGTGAACGTAAAGAGCTGGAGACCTGAAATTTGGAATTAAGGTTACTGTTGTAGTGTAGGATTGAGATATGAGGGTAGTTTTGGAAATTCGTGCTTATGTGTACGAAAAGTACTAAATAGTACTAAATTTGGTACAATAGGGATTTGGGTGAACGGATAGAGCTGGAATCCTGATATTTGGAATTGAGATTACTGTTGGAGTGTAGGATTGAAGAACTTTTGGAAATTCGTGTATGAGAAGTACTAAATGGTACTAAATTTGATACAATGGGGATTTGGGTGAACGGATAATAGCTGGAATCTCGAAATTTGGAATTGAGATTACTGGTGGGGTGTAGGATTGAGGTAGTTTTGAAAATTCGTACTTATGGGTACGAAAAGTACTAAATGGTGCTAAATTTAGTACAATTTGGATTTGAATGAACGGATAGAGCTGGAAACCTGAAATTTGGAATTAATATTACTGTTGAAGTGTAGGATTGAGATATGAAGGTGGTTTTGGAAATTAGTACTTATGTGTACGGAAAGTACTAAATTGAACTAAATTTTGTATAATGGGGATTTGGGTGAACGGATAGCGCTGGAATCTCTAAATTTGGAACTGATATTACTGGTGGAGTTTAATATTGTGGAAGTTTTGGAAATTCGTACATAGGGTACAAAAAATACTAAATAGCACTAAATTTGGTACAGTTTCGATTTGGGTGAACGGATAGGGCTTGATTCCTCAAATTTGGACTGAGGATCACTGATGAAGAGTAAGAAAGATGCACCAAAGGGTTTTTGGAAACTTGAGTCTACGAAAAGTAATAATTGATACTAAATTTAGTACAATTTGGATTTGAGTGAACGGATAGAGCTGGATTCCTGAAATTTGGAATTGATATTACTGTTGGAGTGTAGGACTGGGGAAGTTTTGGAAATTCTTACTTATGTGAATGAAAAGTAATAAATGGTACTAAATTTGGGACAATGGGGATTTGGGTAAACGGATATAGTTGCAATCTCGAAATTTGGAATTGAGATTACTGGTGGGGTGTAGAATTGAGGTAGTTTTGAAAATTCGTACTTATGGGTACAGAAAGCACTAAATTCGGTACAATTTGAATTTTAGTAAACGGATAGTGTTGGTGATAATGGTGTATAAACATCAATTACGCAAATGAACAAATGAGTTGCTGTTGAAGACAACATTAGGGGAATAAATTCAGAAATCGGCCAGAAATAACAACAACTAAAAACTGTCTTGACTGTCCTGACTTTTTGGTAATAACTAAATGTTTGCAAATCAATGAAAGTGCAATAGAATTGTGTATATTACCACGATTTATTTGCAATTAAGAATTTTATCGTACATGGAGATGTACAGTTATAACTATTCAATTTCAAAATCTGTAATTTGAAGAAATCGCTAAATAATTAATGAAACCAATAATAGGCCCCAGGAATATAGGAATATATGAATTTGGTATGGAAATCAAGGTTGGGAAGTGGTGCTTCTAAAAGGAAATGGTTTGGAAAATTACCAATCATGTGTACGAAAAGTACTAAATTTAGTACAATTTAGATTTGGGTGAACGTAAAGAGCTGGAAACCTGAAATTTGGAATTAAGGTTACTGTTGTAGTGTAGGATTGAGATATGAGGGTAGTTTTGGAAATTCGTGCTTATGTGTACGAAAAGTACTAAATAGTACTAAATTTGGTACAATAGGGATTTGGGTGAACGGATAGAGCTGGAATCCTGATATTTGGAATTGAGATTACTGTTGGAGTGTAGGATTGAAGAACTTTTGGAAATTCGTGTATGAGAAGTACTAAATGGTACTAAATTTGATACAATGGGGATTTGGGTGAACGGATAATAGCTGGAATCTCGAAATTTGGAATTGAGATTACTGGTGGGGTGTAGGATTGAGGTAGTTTTGAAAATTCGTACTTATGGGTACGAAAAGTACTAAATGGTGCTAAATTTAGTACAATTTGGATTTGAATGAACGGATAGAGCTGGAAACCTGAAATTTGGAATTAATATTACTGTTGAATTGTAGGATTGAGATATGAAGGTGGTTTTGGAAATTAGTACTTATGTGTACGGAAAGTACTAAATTGAACTAAATTTTGTATAATGGGGATTTGGGTGAACGGATAGCGCTGGAATCTCTAAATTTGGAACTGATATTACTGGTGGAGTTTAATATTGTGGAAGTTTTGGAAATTCGTACATAGGGTACAAAAAATACTAAATAGCACTAAATTTGGTACAGTTTCGATTTGGGTGAACGGATAGGGCTTGATTCCTCAAATTTGGACTGAGGATCACTGATGAAGAGTAAGAAAGATGCACCAAAGGGTTTTTGGAAACTTGAGTCTACGAAAAGTAATAATTGATACTAAATTTAGTACAATTTGGATTTGAGTGAACGGATAGAGCTGGATTCCTGAAATTTGGAATTGATATTACTGTTGGAGTGTAGGACTGGGGAAGTTTTGGAAATTCTTACTTATGTGAATGAAAAGTACTAAATGGTACTAAATTTGGGACAATGGGGATTTGGGTAAACGGATATAGTTGCAATCTCGAAATTTGGAATTGAGATTACTGGTGGGGTGTAGAATTGAGGTAGTTTTGAAAATTCGTACTTATGGGTACAGAAAGCACTAAATTCGGTACAATTTGAATTTTAGTAAACGGATAGTGTTGGAATTAGGAATTAAGATTACTGTAGGAGTGTAGTATTGAGGAAATTTTGAAAAGTCGTACGTGTACGTACGAGAAGTACTAAATGGTACTAAATATGGTACAATGTGGATTTGGGTGAACGGGTAGAGCTGGAATCCTGAAATTTTTGTTTGGGAAAGAAATGGTACTAAATTTGATACAATTTGGATTCGGGTGAATTAATAGAGCTGGAATCCTGAAATTTGGAATTACGATTACAGTCGAAGAGTAGGTTCCGGTTGTTTTGAAAAAGCAAACTTATGGTTACGAAAAGCACTAAATGGTACTAAATTTACTACAATTTGTATGTAGGTGAACGAATAGCGGTGGAATCCTGCAATTTGAAAGTTTTGAAAATTGGTACGAAAATTCTAAATTGTTCTAAATTTAGTACAATTTTAATTTGGTTTAACGGATAGAGTTTGAATCCTGAAATTTGGAAGTAAGATTACTACTAAAGTGAAGGATTGAGGTAGTTTTGGAAAATCTTTCTTATGGGTACGAAGAGTTCGACTTGATACTAAGTTTGGTACAATTTGGAATTGGACGAACGGATACAGCTGGAATCTTGAGATTTGGAATTACTGTAATTATTATGGAATTTACTGTAATTATTTTGTATTAATGTCCGTGTATGGCTGAGATATGTCGTCGAAATACGTACCATAAGTATACGAAAATTACTTAATGGTACTCAATTTGTTTTTGGGTGTAGGGACAGTGCTGGAATTTTTATTTTTTGGAGTTAGGGTGTGTATTGGTGTGCAACGTTGATCTCGCTGTTAATGTGTAAGGGTGAGATACGGCTGATCTTTTTTAAAAACGAACTTAAGGGGTACGTACAGTACTAAGATAAAAATAAATATTGATTAAAATTGGTATTAGTGCGACCAAATTTTCAGTGTTTGTCATTTCCATATTATATATTGTTTATTTGTTTTTTTTATATCCTTTCCGCATACGAAGTAGCGGGCATTTAGCTAGTATATATATATATATATATATATATATATACTAGCAAAATGCCCGCTACTTCGTATGCGGAAAGGATATAAAAAACAAATAAACAATATATAATATGGAAATGACAAACACTGAAAATTTGGTCGCACTAATACCAATTTTAATCAATATTTATTTTTATCTTAGTACTGTACGTACCCCTTAAGTTCGTTTTTAAAAAAGATCAGCCGTATCTCACCCTTACACATTAACAGCGAGATCAACGTTGCACACCAATACACACCCTAACTCCAAAAAATTAATACAAAATAATTACAGTAAATTCCATAATAATTACAGTAATTCCAAATCTCAAGATTCCAGCTGTATCCGTTCGTCCAATTCCAAATTGTACCAAACTTAGTATCAAGTCGAACTCTTCGTACCCATAAGAAAGATTTTCCAAAACTACCTCAATCCTTCACTTTAGTAGTAATCTTACTTCCAAATTTCAGGATTCAAACTCTATCCGTTAAACCAAATTAAAATTGTACTAAATTTAGAACAATTTAGAATTTTCGTACCAATTTTCAAAACTTCCTCAACGCAACAGGGCTACAATAATCATACTTTCAAATTGCAGGATTCCACCGCTATCCGTTCACCTACATACAAATTGTACTAAATTTAGTACCATTTAGTGCTTTTCGTAACCATAAGTTTGCTTTTTCAAAACAACCTGAATCCTACTCTTCGACTGTAATCGTAATTCCAAATTTCAGGATTCCAGCTCTATTAATTCACCCGAATACAAATTGTATCAAATTTAGTACGATTTCTTTCCCAAACAAAAATTTCAGGATTTCAGCTCTACCCGTTCACCCAAATCCACATTGTACCATATTTAGTACCATTTAGTACTTCTCGTACGCACACGTACGACTTTTCAAAATTTCCTCAATACTACACTCCTACAGTAATCTTAATTCCTAATTCCAACACTATCCGTTTAATAAAATTCAAATTGTACCGAATTTACTGCTTTCTGTACCCATAAGTACGAATTTCCAAAACTACCTCAATTCTACTGTCCGACAGTAATCTTAGTTCCAAATTTCAGAATTCCAGCTTTATCCGTTCATCCAAATCCAAATTGTACCAAATTTAGTACCATTTAGTACTTTTCGTACCCAAAGGTACGAATTTCTAAAATTATCTCAATCCTACACCCCTACAGTAATCTTAATTCAAAACTTTAGGATTCCAGCTCTATCCGTTCACCCAAATCCAAATTTAGTACTGCTCGTAATCATAAATACGAACTTCCAAAACCATTTCCTTATTTCAACGCCATTTCCCAACCTTGATACTTAAAATTCAGGATTCCAGTTCTATCCGTTCACCCAAATCCAAATTGTAATAAATTTAGTACCATTTAGTACTTTTCGTACACATAAATACGAATTTCCAAAATTTCCCCAATCCTATGATCCAACAGTAATCTCAATTTCAAATTTCAGGATTCCAGCTCTTTCCGTTCACTCGAATCCCTATTGTACCAAATTTAGTACTTTTCGAACACATAAGTACGAATTTCCAAAACCACCCTCATATCTCAGTCCTACACTTCACAGTAATCTTAATTCCAAATTTCAGGTTTCCAGCTACATACATACGTTCACCCAAATCCAAATTGTACTAAATTTAGTACCATTTAGTGCTTTTCGTACCCATAAGTACGAATTTTCAAAACTACCTCAATTCTACACCCCACCAGTAATCTCAATTTCAAATTTCGAGATTCCAACTATATCCGTTCACCCAAATCCCCATTGTCCCAAATTTAGTACCATTTAGTACTTTTCATTCACATAAGTAAGAATTTCCAAAACTTCCCCAGTCCTACACTCCAACAGTAATATCAATTCCAAATTTCAGGAATCCAGCTCTATCCGTTCACTCAAATCCAAATTGTACTAAATTTAGTACCAATTATTACTTTTCGTACACTCAAGTTTCCAAAAACCCTTTGGTGCATCTTTCTTACTCTTCATCAGTGATCCTCAGTCCAAATTTGAGGAATCAAGCCCTATCCGTTCACCCAAAGCGAAACGGTACCAAATTTAGTGCTATTTAGTATTTTTCGTACCCTATGTACGAAGATGTTTTTACTTACAGTTTAAAAGTATACATACATATATGTCACAACATCACTTCCAATGAAATTACCTCGGAGCTCTTGATTTTTCAAATAACCCACAATTCCACCAAAAAATTCTCCAGGACCTCAGATTTCTTGTTCTTTTTTTTTCTTTCCAATTTTGAATATCATCCTTTTTCGATGTACATCATACAGTGTATCAACAATACCAGTGTACATAGAGCTGTGTTCAAAATAATAGGAGTGCTCATTCACAACATGGTTAAACTTCTCCACTTTGGCCTATTTTGTATTTATTTAACATTGTTGACATCCCAACGGTCAATTCGTTAGCAGAAATGTGGCAATTTGTTTTAAATTATTTACTGTTTACACCAACATTATAAATCGCCTTCAAGTTTGTTGTTCAAAAAAATAGGAGTGCGGAAGAAAAAGGAGAATAAAAATATTTTTAGTTGAGTTTAAGATCAAAATTGTGTATATTTAAGTTGACAGTAGTGAATCTGATAGATTTTATGAGATTTGATGGCTGTTGGAAAACAAAAGTCCTTTAGAGGTAGCCTAAAAATATATGATTGTCCTGGCAGCGATTTTTTCCCATAAATTGAGCACTTATTGGGTAACTCAATGGATTTCTAGACAAAACTTTAATAATTAGAGTTATTTGATGCTCTGGCTGTTATCTCGAACAATATATAATGATCGGTATCCCGGAAATTTGTGTATTTTGATCCTTGAGCCAAGTTAAAGTCGGTTTCCATTACCTCTTTACGTAAGGATCGACCAAAAAAGCGTATCTATAAGACATTAATTTCTCGATCAAGTAATGTTTTGAGGTCCTCAGCATCTTAACTGCGCGCAGAATTCATTATTTTGTTAATTTTTGAATAATTGAATGATTAGCACATATGAGACATTTTTCAAAACGCTTTGTTGAGAAGGAAACTTAAAAGATTAACTTTTGAAGTTGGCCTAAGATTATGTTTATTAGGTTTTGCATCGTATAACAAAAAGTTTTCTAATGGAAGTAACCTAAATGAAGTATTTTTGAGCGAAAAACGTAAGTTTATATTTAAAAATATATTACGGCGTATACCAACCATAGTGCTATCCCAGCCTACCTATCACAAAATGGTTCAAAAGAAGCGAAGCTGATTGCATACATAAGGTTAGCATCCTAAGGACTTCCAAATATTATTTGGTTGGGGGAAAAAATTCCTTATAGATACGCTTTTTTGGCCGATCCTTACCTGTAAAATGGCTTAAACTTCGCTTAAGGATCAAAATACACAAATTTATGGGATACCAATCATTATATATTGTTGGAGATAACATCCATAGCATCAAACAAATCTAATCGTTAAAGCTTTGTCTACAAAATCCATTGAGTTGCCCAATAATTGCTCAATTTTTGGAAAAAAATGATGCAAGGACAATCGCCTGTTTTTTGGCTACAAGTCTCAAGTCAAGCCTCTTAAAATCTATTGGATTTACTACTGTTAACTAAAATATTGACCATTTTGGTCCTAAACTCAACTAAAAATATTTTTATCGTCCTTTTTCTTCCACACTCCTAATTGATACTAAAAATATCGTCCTTTTTCTTACGTCTAGTCAGGAAAAAAAGTTTATTTATTTTTTGTCCCCAAAATGCCATGTCTCCTAATAAACCACAAGATATAGACTTTTTCGGGGACTGAGCCTAAAAAGGCATATATATATATAAATATATATATATATATATATATATATATATATATATATAGATATACTAGCAAAATGCCCGCTACTTCGTATGCGGAAAGGATATAAAAAAGCAAATAAACAATATATAATATGGAAACGACAAACACTGACAATTTGGTCGCACTAATACCAATTTTAATCAATATTTATTTTTATCTTAGTACTGTACGTACCCCTTAAGTTCGTTTTTAAAAAAGATCAGCCGTATCTCACCCTTACACATTAACAGCGAGATCAACGTTGCACACCAATACACACCCTAACTCCAAAAAAATAATACAAAATAATTACAGTAAATTCCATAATAATTACAGTAATTCCAAATCTCAAGATTCCAGCTGTATCCGTTCGTCCAATTCCAAATTGTACCAAACTTAGTATCAAGTCGAACTCTTCGTACCCATAAGAAAGATTTTCCAAAACTACCTCAATCCTTCACTTTAGTAGTAATCTTACTTCCAAATTTCAGGATTCAAACTCTATCCGTTAAACCAAATTAAAATTGTACTAAATTTAGAACAATTTAGAATTTTCGTACCAATTTTCAAAACTTCCTCAACGCAACAGGGCTACAATAATCATACTTTCAAATTGCAGGATTCCACGGCTATCCGTTCACCTACATACAAATTGTACTAAATTTAGTACCATTTAGTGCTTTTCGTAACCATAAGTTTGCTTTTTCAAAACAACCTGAATCCTACTCTTCGACTGTAATCGTAATTCCAAATTTCAGGATTCCAGCTCTATTAATTCACCCGAATCCAAATTGTATCAAATTTAGTACCATTTCTTTCCCAAACAAAAATTTCAGGATTCCAGCTCTACCCGTTCACCCAAATCCACATTGTAGCATATTTAGTACCATTTAGTACTTCTCGTACGCACACGTACGACTTTTCAAAATTTCCTCAATACTACACTCCTACAGTAATCTTAATTCCTAATTCTAACACTATCCGTTTACTAAAATTCAAATTGTACCGAATTTAGTGCTTTCTGTACCCATAAGTACGAATTTCCAAAACTACCTCAATTCTACTGTCCGACAGTAATCTTAGTTCCAAATTTCAGAATTCCAGCTTTATCCGTTCATCCAAATCCAAATTGTACCAAATTTAGTACCATTTAGTACTTTTCGTACCCAAAGGTACGAATTTCTAAAATTATCTCAATCCTACACCCCTACAGTAATCTTAATTCAAAACTTTAGGATTCCAGCTCTATCCGTTCACCCAAATCCAAATTTAGTACTGCTCGTAATCATAAATACGAACTTCCAAAACCATTTCCTTATTTCAACGCCATTTCCCAACCTTGATACTTAAAATTCAGGATTCCAGTTCTATCCGTTCACCCAAATCCAAATTGTAATAAATTTAGTACCATTTAGTACTTTTCGTACACATAAATACGAATTTCCAAAATTTCCCCAATCCTATGATCCAACAGTAATCTCAATTTCAAATTTCAGGATTCCAGCTCTTTCCGTTCACTCGAATCCCTATTGTACCAAATTTAGTACTTTTCGAACACATAAGTACGAATTTCCAAAACCACCCTCATATCTCAGTCCTACACTTCACAGTAATCTTAATTCCAAATTTCAGGTTTCCAGCTACATACATACGTTCACCCAAATCCAAATTGTACTAAGTTTAGTACCATTTAGTGCTTTTCGTACCCATAAGTACGA
This sequence comes from Musca autumnalis, assembly GCF_047663935.1. Classification (NCBI taxonomy): domain Eukaryota; kingdom Metazoa; phylum Arthropoda; class Insecta; order Diptera; family Muscidae; genus Musca; species Musca autumnalis. The sequence goes on from NW_027411705.1 coordinate 18,726, forward strand.
ATTTTCAAAACTACCTCAATTCTACACCCCACCAGTAATCTCAATTCCAAATTTCGAGATTCCAACTATATCCGTTCACCCAAATCCCCATTGTCCCAAATTTAGTACCATTTAGTACTTTTCATTCACATAAGTAAGAATTTCCAAAACTTCCCCAGTCCTACACTCCAACAGTAATATCAATTCCAAATTTCAGGAATCCAGCTCTATCCGTTCACTCAAATCCAAATTGTACTAAATTTAGTACCAATTATTACTTTTCGTACACTCAAGTTTCCAAAAACCCTTTGGTGCATCTTTCTTACTCTTCATCAGTGATCCTCAGTCCAAATTTGAGGAATCAAGCCCTATCCGTTCACCCAAATCGAAACGGTACCAAATTTAGTGCTATTTAGTATTTTTCGTACCCTATGTACGAAGATGTTTTTACTTACAGTTTAAAAGTATACATACATATATGTCACAACATCACTTCCAATGAAATTACCTCGGAGCTCTTGATTTTTCAAATAACCCACAATTCCACCAAAAAATTCTCCAGGACCTCAGATTTCTTGTTCTTTTTTTTTCTTTCCAATTTTGAATATCATCCTTTTTCGATGTACATCATACAGTGTATCAACAATACCAGTGTACATAGAGCTGTGTTCAAAATAATAGGAGTGCTCATTCACAACATGGTTAAACTTCTCCACTTTGGCCTATTTTGTATTTATTTAACATTGTTGACATCCCAACGGTCAATTCGTTAGCAGAAATGTGGCAATTTGTTTTAAATTATTTACTGTTTACACCAACATTATAAATCGCCTTCAAGTTTGTTGTTCAAAAAAATAGGAGTGCGGAAGAAAAAGGAGAATAAAAATATTTTTAGTTGAGTTTAAGATCAAAATTGTGTATATTTAAGTTGACAGTAGTGAATCTGATAGATTTTATGAGATTTGATGGCTGTTGGAAAACAAAAGTCCTTTAGAGGTAGCCTAAAAATATATGATTGTCCTGGCAGCGATTTTTTCCCATAAATTGAGCACTTATTGGGTAACTCAATGGATTTCTAGACAAAACTTTAATAATTAGAGTTATTTGATGCTCTGGCTGTTATCTCGAACAATATATAATGATCGGTATCCCGGAAATTTGTGTATTTTGATCCTTGAGCCAAGTTAAAGTCGGTTTCCATTACCTCTTTACGTAAGGATCGACCAAAAAAGCGTATCTATAAGACATTAATTTCTCGATCAAGTAATGTTTTGAGGTCCTCAGCATCTTAACTGCGCGCAGAATTCATTATTTTGTTAATTTTTGAATAATTGAATGATTAGCACATATGAGACATTTTTCAAAACGCTTTGTTGAGAAGGAAACTTAAAAGATTAACTTTTGAAGTTGGCCTAAGATTATGTTTATTAGGTTTTGCATCGTATAACAAAAAGTTTTCTAATGGAAGTAACCTAAATGAAGTATTTTTGAGCGAAAAACGTAAGTTTATATTTAAAAATATATTACGGCGTATACCAACCATAGTGCTATCCCAGCCTACCTATCACAAAATGGTTCAAAAGAAGCGAAGCTGATTGCATACATAAGGTTAGCATCCTAAGGACTTCCAAATATTATTTGGTTGGGGGAAAAAATTCCTTATAGATACGCTTTTTTGGCCGATCCTTACCTGTAAAATGGCTTAAACTTCGCTTAAGGATCAAAATACACAAATTTATGGGATACCAATCATTATATATTGTTGGAGATAACATCCATAGCATCAAACAAATCTAATCGTTAAAGCTTTGTCTACAAAATCCATTGAGTTGCCCAATAATTGCTCAATTTATGGAAAAAAATGATGCAAGGACAATCGCCTGTTTTTTGGCTACAAGTCTCAAGTCAAGCCTCTTAAAATCTATTGGATTTACTACTGTTAACTAAAATATTGACAATTTTGGTCCTAAACTCAACTAAAAATATTTTTATCGTCCTTTTTCTTCCACACTCCTAATTGATACTAAAAATATCGTCCTTTTTCTTACGTCTAGTCAGGAAAAAAAGTTTATTTATTTTTTGTCCCCAAAATGCCATGTCTCCTAATAAACCACAAGATATAGACTTTTTCGGGGACTGAGCCTAAAAAGGCATATATATATAAATAAATATATATATATATATATATATATATATATATATATATATATATATATATATATATATATATATATATATATATACTAGCAAAATGCCCGCTACTTCGTATGCGGAAAGGATATAAAAAACAAATAAACAATATATAATATGGAAATGACAAACACTGAAAATTTGGTCGCACTAATAGCAATTTTAATCAATATTTATTTTTATCTTAGTACTGTACGTACCCCTTAAGTTCGTTTTTAAAAAAGATCAGCCGTATCTCACCCTTACACATTAACAGCATGCACACCAATACACACCCTAACTCCAAAAAATAAAAATTGCAGCACTGTCCCTACACCCAAAAACAAATTGAGTACCATTAAGTAATTTTCGTATACTTATGGTACGTATTTCGACGACATATCTCAGCCATACACGGACATTAATACAAAATAATTACAGTAAATTCCATAATAATTACAGTAATTCCAAATCTCAAGATTCCAGCTGTATCCGTTCGTCCAATTCCAAATTGTACCAAACTTAGTATCAAGTCGAACTCTTCGTACCCATAAGAAAGATTTTCCAAAACTACCTCAATCCTTCACTTTAGTAGTAATCTTACTTCCAAATTTCAGGATTCAAACTCTATCCGTTAAACCAAATTAAAATTTTACTAAATTTAGAACAATTTAGAATTTTCGTACCAATTTTCAAAACTTCCTCAACGCAACAGGGCTACAATAATCATACTTTCAAATTGCAGGATTTCACCGCTATCCGTTCACCTACATACAAATTGTACTAAATTTAGTACCATTTAGTGCTTTTCGTAACCATAAGTTTGCTTTTTCAAAACAACCTGAATCCTACTCTTCGACTGTAATCGTAATTCCAAATTTCAGGATTCCAGCTCTATTAATTCACCCGAATCCAAATTGTATCAAATTTAGTACCATTTCTTTCCCAAACAAAAATTTCAGGATTCCAGCTCTACCCGTTCACCCCAATCCACATTGTACCATATTTAGTACCATTTAGTACTTCTCGTACGCACACGTACGACTTTTAAAAATTTCCTCAATACTACACTCCTACAGTAATCTTAATTCCTAATTCCAACACTCTCCGTTTACTAAAATTCGAATTGTACCGAATATAGTGCTTTCTGTACCCATAAGTACGAATTTCCAATACTACCTCAATTCTACTGTCCGACAGTAATCTTAGTTCCAAATTTCAGAATTCCAGCTTTATCCGTTCATCCAAATCCAAATTGTACCAAATTTAGTACCATTTAGTACTTTTCGTACTCAAAGGTACGAATTTCTAAAACTATCTCAATCCTACACCCCTACAGTAATCTTAATTCAAAACTTTAGGATTCCAGCTCTATCCGTTCACCCAAATCCAAATTTAGTACTGCTCGTAATCATAAATACGAACTTCCAAAACCATTTCCTTATTTCAACGCCATTTCCCAACCTTGATACTTAAAATTCAGGATTCCAGTTCTATCCGTTCACCCAAATCCAAATTGTAATAAATTTAGTACCATTTAGTACTTTTCGTACACATAAATACGAATTTCCAAAATTTCCCCAATCCTATGATCCAACAGTAATCTCAATTTCAAATTTCAGGATTCCAGCTCTGTCCGTTCACTCGAATCCCTATTGTACCAAATTTAGTACTTTTCGAACACATAAGTACGAATTTCCAAAACCACCCTCATATCTCAGTGCTACACTTCACAGTAATCTTAATTCCAAATTTCAGGTTTCCACCTACATACATACGTTCACCCAAATCCAAATTGTACTAAATTTAGTACCATTTAGTACTTTTCGTACCCATAAGTACGAATTTTCAAAACTACCTCAATTCTACACCCCACCAGTAATCTCAATTCCAAATTTCGAGATTCCAACTATATCCGTTCACTTAAATCCCCATTGTCCCAAATTTAGTACCATTTAGTACTTTTCATTCACAAAAGTAAGAATTTCCAAAAGTTCTTCAATCCTACACTCCAAAAGTAATCTCAATTCCAAATATCAGGATTCCAGCTCTATCCGTTCACCCAAATCCCTATTGTACCAAATTTAGTACTATTTAGTACTTTTCGTACCCATAAGTACGAATTTTCAAAACTACCTCAATTCTACACCCCACCAGTAATCTCAATTCCAAATTTCGAGATTCCAACTATATCCGTTCACTTAAATCCCCATTGTCCCAAATTTAGTACCATTTAGTACTTTTCATTCACAAAAGTAAGAATTTCCAAAAGTTCTTCAATCCTACACTCCAACAGTAATATCAATTCCAAATTTCGGGAATCCAGCTCTATCCGTTCACTCAAATCCAAATTGTACTAAATTTAGTACCAATTATTACTTTTCGTACACTCAAGTTTCCAAAAACCCTTTGGTGCATCTTTCTTACTCTTCATCAGTGATCCTCAGTCCAAATTTGAGGAATCAAGCCCTATCCGTTCACCCAAATCGAAACTGTACCAAATTTAGTGCTATTTAGTATTTTTCGTACCCTACGATTTTCCAAAACTTCCACAATATTAAACTCCACCAGTAATCTCAGTTCCAAATTTAGAGATTCCAGCGCTATCCGTTCACCCAAATCCCCATTATACAAAATTTAGTTCCATTTAGTACTTTCCGTACACATAAGTACTAATTTCCAAAACCACCTTCATATCTCAATCCTACACTTCAACAGTAATATTAATTCCAAATTTCAGGTTTCCAACTCTATCCGTTCATTCAAATCCAAATTGTACTAAATTTAGCACCATTTAGTACTTTTCGTACCCATAAGTACGAATTTTCAAAACTACCTCAATCCTACACCCCACCAGTAATCTCAATTCCAAATTTCGAGATTCCAGCTATTATCCGTTCACCCAAATCCCCATTGTATCAAATTTAGTACTATTTAGTACTTTTCGTACACATAAGCACGAATTTCCAAAACTACCCTCATATCTCAATCCTACACTACAACAGTAACCTTAATTCCAAATTTCAGGTTTCCAGCTCTTTACGTTCACCCAAATCTAAATTGTACTAAATTTAGTACTTTTCGTACACATGATTGGTAATTTTCCAAACCATTTCCTTTTAGAAGCACCACTTCCCAACCTTGATTTCCATACCAAATTCCTATATTCCTATATTCCTGGGGCCTATTATTGGTTTCATTAATTATTTAGCGATTTCTTCAAATTACAGATTTTGAAATTGAATAGTTATAACTGTACATCTCCATGTACGATAAAATTCTTAATTGCAAATAAATCGTGGTAATATGCACAATTCTATTGCACTTTCATTGATTTGCAAACATTTAGTTATTACCAAAAAGTCAGGTCCATACAGTTTTTAGTTGTTGTTATTTCTGGCCGATTTCTGAATATATTCCCCTAATGTTGTCTTCAACAGCAACTCATTTGTTCATTTGCGTAATTGATGTTTATACACCATTATCACCAACTGCGACATCTGTTGCAATGGAAGATAACAAATGTCTTGTCTTTCTATTATTTAGTGGTTTACGATAAAATAAGTGTGCCTAGAAGTAAACTACAATATTTGAAATTATGTGTGATCTCTTACGATATCAAGAAGTTATTGCATTGTTAATTTTACACATGTCTTGCAGAGGGCCAACTAAGTGAATAAGTACGTAATAGTAATGAAAATAAGGATTTTTGTTGTTGTTATTTTTTGTGGTTGCAGGACGAATTTTCTAAAACCCGGCCTTATCTCGCACATTTGCATCAACAGTGACCCACTGGTAAAATTTCAAGCTCCTAGCTTTAGCCGTTTTGGCTGGGCGTTGATGATGAGTCAGTCAGTCAGTCAATCACTTATCACCAAGCTCATTTATATATATAGATATATATATATATATATATATATATATATACTAGCAAAATGCCCGCTACTTCGTATGCGGAAAGGATATAAAAAAGCAAATAAACAATATATAATATGGAAATGACAAACACTGACAATTTGGTCGCACTAATACCAATTTTAATCAATATTTATTTTTATCTTAGTACTGTACGTACCCCTTAAGTTCGTTTTTAAAAAAGATCAGCCGTATCTCACCCTTACACATTAACAGCGAGATCAACGTTGCACACCAATACACACCCTAACTCCAAAAAATTAATACAAAATAATTACAGTAAATTCCATAATAATTACAGTAATTCCAAATCTCAAGATTCCAGCTGTATCCGTTAGGAATTAAGATTACTGTAGGAGTGTAGTATTGAGGAAATTTTGAAAAATGGTACTAAATATGGTACAATGTGGATTTGGGTGAACGGGTAGAGCTGGAATCCTGAAATTTTTGTTTGGGATAGAAATGGTACTAAATTTGATACAATTTGGATTCGGGTGAATTAATAGAGCTGGAATCCTGAAATTTGGAATTACGATTACAGTCGAAGAGTAGGATTCAGGTTGTTCTGAAAAAGCAAACTTATGGTTACGAAAAGCACTAAATGGTACTAAATTTAGTACAATTTGTATGTAGGTGAACGGATAGCCGTGGAATCCTGCAATTTGAAAGTATGATTATTGTAGCCCTGTTGCGTTGAGGAAGTTTTGAAAATTGGTACTTATGGGTACGAAAAGCACTAAATGGTACTAAATTTAGTACAATTTGGATTTGGGTGAACGTATGTATGTAGCTGGAAACCTGAAATTTGGAATTAAGATTACTGTGAAGTGTAGGACTGAGATATGAGGGTGGTTTTGGAAATTCGTACTTATGTGTTCGAAAAGTACTAAATTTGGTACAATATGGATTCGAGAAAGAACGGAAAGAGCTGGAATCCTGAAATTTGAAAATGAGATTACTGTTGGATCATAGGATTGGGGAAATTTTGGAAATTCGTATTTATGTGTACGAAAAGTACTAAATGGTACTAAATTTATTACAATTTGGATTTGGGTGAACGGATAGAACTGGAATCCTGAATTTTAAGTATCAAGGTTGGGAAATGGCGTTGAAATAAAGTAATGGTTTTGGAAGTTCGTATTTATGATTACGAGCAGTACTAAATTTGGATTTGTGTGAACGGATAGAGCTGGAATCCTAAAGTTTTGAATTAAGATTACTGTAGGGGTGTAGGATTGAGATAATTTTAGAAATTCGTACCTTTGGGTACGAAAAGTACTAACTGGTACAAAATTTGGTACAATTTGGATTTGGATGAACGGATAAAGCTGGAATTCTGAAATTTGGAACTAAGATTACTGTCGGGCAGTAGAATTGAGGTAGTTTTGGAAATTCGTACTTATGGGTACAGAAAGCACTAAATTCGGTACAATTTGAATTTTAGTAAACGGATAGTGTTGGAATTAGGAATTAAGATTACTGTAGGAGTGTAGTATTGAGGAAATTTTGAAAAATGGTACTAAATATGGTACAATGTGGATTTGGGTGAACGGGTAGAGCTGGAATCCTGAAATTTTTGTTTGGGAAAGAAATGGTACTAAATTTGATACAATTTGTATTCGGGTGAATTAATAGAGCTGGAATCCTGAAATTTGGAATTACGATTACAGTCGAAGAGTAGGATTCAGGTTGTTTTGAAAAAGCAAACTTATGGTTACGAAAAGCACTAAATGGTACTAAATTTAGTACAATTTGTATGTAGGTGAACGGATAGCCGTGGAATCCTGCAATTTGAAAGTATGATTATTGTAGCCCTGTTGCGTTGAGGAAGTTTTGAAAATTGGTAGGAAAATTCTAAATTGTTCTAAATTTAGTACAATTTTAATTTGGTTTAACGGATAGAGTTTGAATCCTGAAATTTGGAAGTAAGATTACTACTAAAGTGAAGGATTGAGGTAGTTTTGGAAAATCTTTCTTATGGGTACGAAGAGTTCGACTTGATACTAAGTTTGGTACAATTTGGAATTGGACGAACGGATACAGCTGGAATCTTGAGATTTGGAATTACTGTAATTATTATGGAATTTACTGTAATTATTTTGTATTAATTTTTTGGAGTTAGGGTGTGTATTGGTGTGCAACGTTGATCTCGCTGTTAATGTGTAAGGGTGAGATACGGCTGATCTTTTTTAAAAACGAACTTAAGGGGTACGTACAGTACTAAGATAAAAATAAATATTGATTAAAATTGGTATCAGTGCGACCAAATTTTCAGTGTTTGTCATTTCCATGTTATATATTGTTTATTTGTTTTTTTTTATATCCTTTCCGCATACGAAGTAGCGGGCATTTTGCTAGTATATATATATATATATATATATATATATATATATATATATATATATATATATATATATATATATATATATATATATGCCTTTTTAGGCTCAGTCCCCGAAAAAGTCTATATCTTGTGGTTTATTAGGAGACATGGCATTTTGGGGACAAAAAATAAACTTTTTTTCCTGACTAGACATAAGAAAATATTTTTAGTATCAATTAGGAGTGTGGAAGAAAAAGGACGATAAAAATATATTTAGTTGAGTTTAGGACCAAAATTGTCAATATTTTAGTTAACAGTAGTAAATCCAATAGATTTTAAGTGACTTGACTTGAGACTTGTAGCCAAAAAACAGGCGATTGTCCTTGCATCAATTTTGTCCATAAATTGAGCAATTATTGGGCAACTCAATGGATTTTGTAGACAAAGCTTTAACGATTAGATTTGTTTGATGCTATGGATGTTATCTCCAACAATATATAATGATTGGTATCCCATAAATTTGTGTATTTTGATCCTTAAGCGAAGTTTAAGCCATTTTACAGGTAAGGATCGGCCAAAAAAGCGTATCTATAAGGAATTTTTTCCCCCAACCAAATCATATTTGGAAGTCCTTAGGATGCTAATAGGTAGGCTGGGATAGCACTATGGTTGGTATACGCCGTAATATATTTTTAAATATAAACTTACGTTTTTCGCTCAAAAATACTTCATTTAGGTTACTTCCATTAGAAAACTTTTTGTTATACGATGCAAAACCTAATAAACATAATCTTAGGCCAACTTCAAAAGTTAATCTTTTAAGTTTCCTTCTCAACAAAGCGTTTTGAAAAATGTCTCATATGTGCTAATCATTCAATTATGCAAAAATTAACAAAATAATGAATTCTGCGCTCAGTTAAGATGCTGAGGACCTCAAAACATTACTTGATCGAGAAATTAATGTCTTATAGATACGCTTTTTTGGTCGATCCTTACGTAAAGAAGTAATGGAAACCGACTTTAACTTGGCTCAAGGATCAAAATACACAAATTTCCGGGATACCGATCATTATATATTGTTCGAGATAACAGCCAGAGCATCAAATAACTCTAATTATTAAAGTTTTGTCTAGAAATCCATTGAGTTACCCAATAAGTGATCAATTTATGGGCAAAAATCGCTGCCAGGACAATCATATATTTTTAGGCTACCTCTAAAGGACTTTTGTTTTCCAACAGCCATCAAATCTCATAAAATCTATCAGATTCACTACTGTCAACTTAAATATATACAATTTTGATCTTAAACTCAACTAAAAATATTTTTATTCTCCTTTTTCTTCCGCACTCCTATTTTTTTGAACAACAAACTTGAAGGCGATTTATAATGTTGGTGTAAACAGTAAATAATTTAAAACAAATTGCCACATTTCTGCTAACGAATTGACCGTTGGGATGTCAACAATGTTAAATAAATACAAAATAGGCCAAAGTGGAGAAGTTTAACCATGTTGTGAATGAGCACTCCTATTATTTTGAACACAGCTCTATGTACACTGGTATTTTGTTGATACACTGTATGATGTACATCGAAAAAGGATGATATTCAAAATTGGAAAGAAAAAAAAAGAACAAGAAATCTGAGGTCCTGGAGAATTTTTTGGTGGAATTGTGGGTTATTTGAAAAATCAAGAGCTCCGAGGTAATTTCATTGGAAGTGATGTTGTGACATATATGTATGTATACTTTTAAACTGTAAGTAAAAACATCTTCGTACATAGGGTACGAAAAATACTAAATAGCACTAAATTTGGTACCGTTTCGATTTGGGTGAACGGATAGGGCTTGATTCCTCAAATTTGGACTGAGGATCACTGATGAAGAGTAAGAAAGATGCACCAAAGGGTTTTTGGAAACTTGAGTGTACGAAAAGTAATAATTGGTACTAAATTTGGTACAATTTGGATTTGAGTGAACGGATATAGCTGGATTCCTGAAATTTGGAATTGATATTACTGTTGGAGTGTAGGACTGGGGAAGTTTTGGAAATTCTTACTTATGTGAATGAAAAGTACTAAATGGTACTAAATTTGGGACAATGGGGATTTGGGTGAACGGAAATAGTTGGAATCTCGAAATTTGGAATTGAGATTACTGGTGGGGTGTAGAATTGAGGTAGTTTTGAAAATTCGTACTTATGGGTACGAAAAGCACTAAATGGTACTAAATTTAGTACAATTTGGATTTGGGTGAACGTATGTATGTAGCTGGAAACCTGAAATTTGGAATTAAGATTACTGTGAAGTGTAGGACTGAGATATGAGGGTGGTTTTGGAAATTCGTACTTATGTGTTCGAAAAGTACTAAATTTGGTACAATAGGGATTCGAGTGAACGGAAAGAGCTGGAATCCTGAAATTTGAAATTGAGATTACTGTTGGATCATAGGATTTTGGAAATTCGTATTTATGTGTACGAAAAGTACTAAATGGTACTAAATTTATTACAATTTGGATTTGGGTGAACGGATAGAACTGGAATCCTGAATTTTAAGTATCAAGGTTGGGAAATGGCGTTGAAATAAGGAAATGGTTTTGGAAGTTCGTATTTATGATTACGAGCAGTACTAAATTTGGATTTGGGTGAACGGATAGAGCTGGACTCCTAAAGTTTTGAATTAAGATTACTGTAGGGGTGTAGGATTGAGATAATTTTAGAAATTCGTACCTTTAGGTACGAAAAGTACTAAATGGTACTAAATATGGTACAATGTGGATTTGGGTGAACGGGTAGAGCTGGAATCCTGAAATTTTTGTTTGGGAAAGAAATTTTACTAAATTTGATACAATTTGGATTCGGGTGAATTAATAGAGCTGGAATCCTGAAATTTGGAATTACGATTACAGTCGAAGAGTAGGATTCAGGTTGTTTTGAAAAAGCAAACTTATGGTTACGAAAAGCACTAAATGGTACTAAATTTAGTACAATTTGTATGTAGGTGAACGGATAGCCGTGGAATCCTGCAATTTGAAAGTATGATTATTGTAGCCCTGTTGCGTTGAGGAAGTTTTGAAAATTGGTACTTATGGGTACGAAAAGCACTAAATGGTACTAAATTTAGTACAATTTGTATGTAGGTGAACGGATAGCGAAAATTCTAAATTGTTCTAAATTTAGTAAAATTTTAATTTGGTTTAACGGATAGAGTTTGAATCCTGAAATTTGGAAGTAAGATTACTACTAAAGTGAAGGATTGAGGTAGTTTTGGAAAATCTTTCTTATGGGTACGAAGAGTTCGACTTGATACTAAGTTTGGTACAATTTGGAATTGGACGAACGGATACAGCTGGAATCTTGAGATTTGGAATTACTGTAATTATTATGGAATTTACTGTAATTATTTTGTATTAATGTCCGTGTATGGCTGAGATATGTCGTCGAAATACGTACCATAAGTATACGAAAATTACTTAATGGTACTCAATTTGTTTTTGGGTGTAGGGGCAGTGCTGGAATTTTTATTTTTTGGAGTTAGGGTGTGTATTGGTGTGCAACGTTGATCTCGCTGTTAATGTGTAAGGGTGAGATACGGCTGATCTTTTTTAAAAACGAACTTAAGGGGTACCTACAGTACTAAGATAAAAATAAATATTGATTAAAATTGGTATCAGTGCGACCAAATTTTCAGTGTTTGTCATTTCCATATTATATATTGTTTATTTGTTTTTTTTTTATATCCTTTCCGGATACGAAGTAGCGGGCATTTTGCTAGTATATACATATATATATATGCCTTTTTAGGCTCAGTCCCCGAAAAAGTCTATATCTTGTGGTTTATTAGGAGACATGACATTTTGGGGACAAAAAATAAACTTTTTTTCCTGACTAGACATAAGAAAATATTTTTAGTATCAATTAGGAGTGTGGAAGAAAAAGGACGATAGAAATATTTTTAGTTGAGTTTAGGACCAAAATTGTCAATATTTTAGTTAACAGTAGTAAATCCAATAGATTTTAAGAGACTTGACTTGAGACTTGTAGCCAAAAAACAGGCGATTGTCCTTGCATCAATTTTGTCCATAAATTGAGCAATTATTGGGCAACTCAATGGATTTTGTAGACAAAGCTTTAACGATTAGATTTGTTTGATGCTATGGATGTTATCTCCAACAATATATAATGATTGGTATCCCATAAATTTGTGTATTTTGATCCTTAAGCGAAGTTTAAGCCATTTTACAGGTAAGGATCGGCCAAAAAAGCGTATCTATAAGGAATTTTTTCCCCCAACCAAATCATATTTGGAAGTCCTTAGGATGCTAATAGGTAGGCTGGGATAGCACTATGGTTGGTATACGCCGTAATATATTTTTAAATATAAACTTACGTTTTTCGCTCAAAAATACTTCATTTAGGTTACTTCCATTAGAAAACTTTTTGTTATACGATGCAAAACCTAATAAACATAATCTTAGGCCAACTTCAAAAGTTAATCTTTTAAGTTTCCTTCTCAACAAAGCGTTTTGAAAAATGTCTCATATGTGCTAATCATTCAATTATGCAAAAATTAACAAAATAATGAATTCTGCGCTCAGTTAAGATGCTGAGGACCTCAAAACATTACTTGATCGAGAAATTAATGTCTTATAGATACGCTTTTTTGGTCGATCCTTACGTAAAGAAGTAATGGAAACCGACTTTAACTTGGCTCAAGGATCAAAATACACAAATTTCCGGGATACCGATCATTATGTATTGTTGGAGATAACAGCCAGAGCATCAAATAACTCTAATTATTAAAGTTTTGTCTAGAAATCCATTGAGTTACCCAATAAGTGCTCAATTTATGGGCAAAAATCGCTGCCAGGACAATCATATATTTTTAGGCTACCTCTAAAGGACTTTTGTTTTCCAACAGCCATCAAATCTCATAAAATCTATCAGATTCACTACTGTCAACTTAAATATATACAATTTTGATCTTAAACTCAACTAAAAATATTTTTATTCTCCTTTTTCTTCCGCACTCCTATTTTTTTGAACAACAAACTTGAAGGCGATTTATAATGTTGGTGTAAACAGTAAATAATTTAAAACAAATTGCCACATTTCTGCTAACGAATTGACCGTTGGGATGTCAACAATGTTAAATAAATACAAAATAGGCCAAAGTGGAGAAGTTTAACCATGTTGTGAATGAGCACTCCTATTATTTTGAACACAGCTCTATGTACACTGGTATTTTGTTGATACACTGTATGATGTACATCGAAAAAGGATGATATTCAAAATTGGAAAGAAAAAAAAAAGAACAAGAAATCTGAGGTCCTGGAGAATTTTTTGGTGGAATTGTGGGTTATTTGAAAAATCAAGAGCTCCGAGGTAATTTCATTGGAAGTGATGTGTGACATATATGTATGTATACTTTTAAACTGTAAGTAAAAACATCATCGTACATAGGGTACGAAAAATACTAAATAGCACTAAATTTGGTACCGTTTCGATTTGGGTGAACGGATAGGGCTTGATTCCTCAAATTTGGACTGAGGATCACTGATGAAGAGTAAGAAAGATGCACCAAAGGGTTTTTGGAAACTTGAGTGTACGAAAAGTAATAATTGGTACTAAATTTAGTACAATTTGGATTTGAGTGAACGGATATAGCTGGATTCCTGAAATTTGGAATTGATATTACTGTTGGAGTGTAGGACTGGGGAAGTTTTGGAAATTCTTACTTATGTGAATGAAAAGTACTAAATGGTACTAAATTTGGGACAATGGGGATTTGGGTGAACGGAAATAGTTGGAATCTCGAAATTTGGAATTGAGATTACTGGTGGGGTGTAGAATTGAGGTAGTTTTGAAAATTCGTACTTATGGGTACGAAAAGCACTAAATGGTACTAAATTTAGTACAATTTGGATTTGGGTGAACGTATGTATGTAGCTGGAAACCTGAAATTTGGAATTAAGATTACTGTGAAGTGTAGGACTGAGATATGAGGGTGGTTTTGGAAATTCGTACTTATGTGTTCGAAAAGTACTAAATTTGGTACAATAGGGATTCGAGTGAACGGAAAGAGCTGGAATCCTGAAATTTGAAATTGAGATTACTGTTGGATCATAGGATTTTGGAAATTCGTATTTATGTGTACGAAAAGTACTAAATTGTACTAAATTTAGTACAATTTGGATTTGGGTGAACGGATAGAGCTGGATTCCTGAAATTTGGAATTGATATTACGGTTGGAGTGTAGGACTGGGGAAGTTTTGGAAATTCTTACTTATGTTAATGAGAAGTACTAAATTTGGGACAATGGGGATTTGGGTGAACGGATATAGTTGGAATCTCGAAATTTGGAATTGAGATTACTGGTGGTGTGTAGAATTGAGGTAGTTTTGAAAATTCGTACTTATGGGTACGAAAAGTACTAAATGGTACTAAATTTAGTGCAATTTGGATTTGGGTGAACGTATGTATGTAGATGGAAACCTGAAATTTGGAATTAAGATTACTGTGAAGTGTAGGACTGAGATATGAGGGTGGTTTTGGAAAGTCGTACTTATGTGTTCGAAAAGTGCTAAATTTGGTACAATAGGGATTCGAGTGAACGGACAGAGCTGGAATCCTGAAATTTGAAATTGAGATTATTGTTGGAGCATAGGATTGGGGAAATTTTGGAAATTCGTACTTATGTGTACGAATAGTACTAAATGGTACTAAATTTATTACAATTTGGATTTGGGTGAACGGATAGAACTGGAATCCTGAATTTTAAGTATTTTAATTTTATTTATTTTAATTTAAAGTATGAATTTTAGTAAACGGAAAGAGTTAGAATTTGAAACCCGTTCGCGGTAGGCTATAGAGTAGAATTTGGATTTGGGTGACGGATAGTGTTTGAGTCCTGAAATTTGAAATTAGGATAACTATTGGAGTGTAGGACTGAGGTAGTAAGGGTACGAAAATTACTAAGTGGTACTACCTGTGATACAATTTGGAATCCTGGAATTCGGTCAGACTGCTGTTGGAGTATAAGATTGAGATGGAAGTAGTTTTTGAAATTCGTACTTATGGGTACGAAATGTACCAAATGGTACAACTTGGATTTGAGTGCACGGATAGCGCTGGAATCCTGTTATTTGGAATTATGGTTACTGTTTAAGTGAAGGATTAAGGTTGTTTTGGAAAATCGAATTGTACAGAATTTGGTACAATTTGTTTTTGTGTAAAGGGGTTTTTGGAAATTCGTCGTAGAAAGGTACGAAAAGTGCTAAAGTGTACTAAATATGGAATCCATTGTATTAGGCAAACGCGAAGAGCTAGAATTCTGAAATTTTGAACGAGTGGTCATTGGTGGAGAGTTAGGAATATGTACCAAAGGGTATTTAGAAACTCGACCTATAAGTGTACGAAAAGTACTAAAAGTTTCTAAATTTGGTACCAATTGCATATTTTTAATGGATAAAGCTAGAATCTTCAAATTTGGTATGGGAATCAAGGTTGGGAAATGGCGTTGAAATAAGGATATGGCTTTGGAAGTTCGTTTTTATGATTACGAGCAGTAATAAATTTGGATTTGGGTGAACGGATAGAGATGGAATCCTAAAGTTTTGAATTAAGATTACTGTAGGGGTGTAGGATTGAGATAGTTTTGGAAATTCGTACCTTTGGGTACGAAAAGTACTAAATGGTACTAAATTTGGTACTATTTGGATTTGGATGAACGGAACTAAGATTACTGCCGGACAGTAGAATTGAGGTAGTTTGGAAATTCGTACTTATGGGTACGAAAACCACTAAATTTGGTACAATTTGAATTTTAGTAAACGGATAGTGTTGGAATTAAGATTACTGTAGGAGTGTAGTATTGAGGAAATTTTGAAAAGTCGTACGTATGGGTACGAGAAGTACTAAATATGGTGCAATATAGATTTGGGTGAACGTGTAGACCTGGAATCCTGAAAATTTTGTTTGGGAACGAAATGGTACTAAATTTGATACAATTTGGATTCTGGTGAATTAATAGAGCTGGAATCCTGAAATTTGGAATTACGATTACAGTCGAAGAGTAGGATTCAGGTTGTTTTGAAAAAGCAAACTTATGGTACTAAATTTAATACAATTTGTATGTAGGTGAACGGATAGCGGTGGAATATTGCAATTTGAAAGTATTGTTACGGAATTAGATTTAACTAATGTCCGTGTAGACGTTGTTTTATTCCCCGATACGATTTGTACCAAATAAAACAGGGTTCGTTTTAGATTACGTTTCTACAATGCTTTATTTAGTTTATTACACTTCTTCGTAACCGACTTTAATTACTAAGCACGCAGCTTGTCTCTAGTTAGCACGCAGCTATTCTTTTACCGATCTGTTCAGTTCAACGCTTAAAACCCAACTACTCCATGTTGCCATTCGTAACTCTATTTATACCCAAAATCTCCTTGGTCTAGAAATATCTAGAACATATGGCAACCTCTCGAATCTATGCAGCAGACACACATTCGCACTAAGCGAACATCCATACTCACATACATACAAGCACAGTAATGACGTAACTACAACAACAAACAACTACACGAAATACAAGAAGTAGGAACTAAACGATAATTACATTATTGTTGCAAAACAAAACAAACAAAAGAACATTAACAAAAGGTAATGTAACGACTAGAATGATGAAGAGAGTTCTACATGGTAGTTGTTGTTGCTTAAATAAAGTAACTGCGTAATAAAAACTTTACGTTACAATTCAAATTTTTAAATTAACGGAAATTAAACTAAACTAACTTAAACCTATCAGTTACATTCGTAACAGTATGATTATTGTAGCCCTGTTGCGTTGAGGAAGTTTTGAAAATTGGTACGAAAATTCTAAATTGTTCTAAATTTTGTACAATTTTAATTTGGTTTAACGGATAGAGTTTGAATCCTGAAATTTGGAAGTAAGATTACTACTAAAGTGAAGGATTGAGGTAGTTTTGGAAAATCTTACTTATGGATACGAAGAGTTTGACTTGATACTAAGTTTGGTACAATTTGGAATTGGACGAACGGATACAGCTGGAATCTTGAGATTTGGAAATACTGTAGGGTAGGTTAGGTTAGGTTGAAAAGAGGGGCGAATATAAGAATCGCCACATGCCCGTATGGGGCATACACTTAAGCCAGTATAGGCCTGTTGTGCGCTCTAATTTCGGAAGCCTAAGGGGAATAAATTTTTTATTGCTTAATTTATTGAAAAGAAAATAAATTTATCAGTTAAGAAATTCTGTGCCATTTTTCCCTTTCTCTTCAGTGTTCCAGAGGGATGTATGGGCGTTTTCTGCCCATGCTTTTAACTCTAGACGCGTCGCTTTTAAAGGCTTAGCATTATCTAGGCTTATCGTAGCTTGCTCTCTGGCTTGCCTTGCCAAGGAGTTGGCTATCTCGTTACCCCTAATCCCTTTATGTCCTGGTACCCATATAATGTTAACAGAACCATGGTGGGAGTAGTCGTTGATTGATTTTTTACACTGCAGGACAGTTTTTGATTTCACCGTCTTGCTTGTTATTGCTTTAATTGCTGCTTTACTTTCCGTTAGGATGTTTACAGTGATTGGCCTTGTGTTAGCTTTAAACCAGTTCAGACACTCTGTGATCGCTCGGATTTCGGCCTGTAGGATCGTATTATGATCCGGCAGTCGAAGGGAGATTCTAGTTTCCTGGTCTTCGATATATAGACCCAGACCCGTTCTCCCCCCTAGAACGGCCCCATCTGTGAACCCACAGCTTCCAGTTGGCATCCGTTCTAGGGTTCCATCGATACACATGTCCCTGTCTGGTATTAAAATTTCACACAAGGCGGATTCAATTGTTTCAGGTATACGGTCTGATACAATATGATCTATTGACTCACCCGTTGTAACCTGTAATATGTTTTGGTGGTATGTTTGGTGGTCTCTTACGATCCACTCGCTCATCGACTTAAGTCTTATAGCTGCGATGGCTGCCTCATACCTTACCTGAATTTCTATTGGGTGGACAAATAAAATTGTCTCTAAAGCCCTAGTTGGTGTAGTCCTCATTGCCCCGCTAATACTTAAGCAGCACGTTCTTTGGACTTTTTGCAGTACTTTTACGTTGCATTTCTTGTCCGTAGCTGTCCACCATACCACAGAAGCGTAAGTTAGAATCGGTCTAATTACGCTTCTGTATAACCAGTGTGTCATCCTAGGATTGAAACCCCATTTTGAGCCTATAGCTCTTCTGCAGGTTGACCAACATCTGTGGGCTTTATTAGCCATTTCCTGAATATGGTCTCTCCATTTAAGTTTCCTGTCTAGAATTACTCCCAGGTACTTAATTGTTGGAGAAATGTTTATCATCTTATCTAGGAAAACGGGTTCTTCGTAAGCTCCTATTTTCGTTTTCCTAGTGAATAGACATAATTCTGTTTTTTCCGGGTTGACATTTAGACCTCTCGGTCTAGCCCAGTTGTATGCTATTTTTAGAGCCGTTTCGGCCCTTCTACAGAGTATATTTGGATTCTTTCCCCTAAGAAGTATTATAACGTCGTCTGCATAGCAGATGGGTTCAAATCCTTCGTCGGTTAAGTTCCTTAGTAGACTATTTATGGTGGTAACCCATAGGAGAGGTGATAGTATTCCTCCCTGTGGCGTCCCCTGACCAACTTTGTCTATTTTTGTTACGTCTTGTAGCGCGCAGCTAATCCATCTATTCCTTAGCATGTGGTCTATCCAGTGCCTCAAGGCCCGGTTTACCTGAAACTCGTCTAAGGAGTGGATTAGCGTTTCGGTGCTGACGTTGTTGAACGCTCCTTCGATGTCGATGCAAACTGCGAGAGTATACAATATCATCTCGAAGGTTCTCTCTATGTGGTGTACTACCTCATGTAATGCGGTTTCCACTGATCTACCTTTTACGTATGCATGTTGTTTGTACTTGAGCATATCGTTAGGGATGTTACTCTTTATCATAGTGTCGACCGTCCGTTCCATTGTTTTGAGTAAGAATGAAGTTAAACTTATCGGACGATAAGATTTTGGTATTGCATAACTTGACTTGCCGGGCTTGGGAATGAATACTACCCTTGCCTCTTGCCAGGCCAATGGAGTATACGCAAAGTTTAAGCAAGCATTGAAAATCTCGACCAGATTGGACGAAATATAGTCCACTTCCCTTTGAAGTAAGGCTGGGAAAATCTGGTCTGGTCCCGCTGCTTTGTATGGTGAGAAGCTCATTATTGCTTCTTTAATCATCAAGTTGTTGATGTTTGGTGCTTCTTCTGATGCATAAGCTATCTCCATCGGTGACACCGTATGTGTCGTAGTACTCGACGGGAAGTGCGTTATCATCAGAAGGCTTAGAGTTTCCTCGGCTGTTTCCATCTTTTTACCCGTCTCATCAACCATAAGCTCGGGTTGTGAGTGAGTTTTAGATAGAAACCTTTTAATTTTAGAGACGTCATTCACGCAATCTACCTGTTCACAAAAACGCTTCCAGAGTTCCGTTTGGCGTTTCTTGTCATTTTGTTGTATTCTTTTAGTTTTGTTTGGTAGTTGTCCGAGAATACAGCTGCTTTTTTACGTTTTGCCCTATTGTAAAGTCTTCGGACCTCTTTGCCTTTGTTACGAATTTCCCCTGTCATCCAGGGTTTTTCGTAGGCAGATTTCCTCTCTCGAAGTGGACAACTTTCTTCGAAAGACCTTACTAGAGCCTCTGTTAGTTTATTGACATTCCTATCAATATCTTCTTTGCTTAGGCAAACCTCAACTTCTTGCCCTAGTCTATCTTTAACTTGTTTTCCGAATTTAGCCCAATTAGTTTTGGATTTATTTCGGAAAGTTATCGGATTCGGCGGTGGCCTTGATATTTTAAACCTAATATACCTATGGTCAGAGAAGGAGTGTTCCTTTGAAACTCTCCACTCATGTACCTCGTTTATTAGATTTTCTGAACATATTGTTACATCTAATACTTCCTCCCTAACTCTGTTAACAAAGGTTGGTGTATTTCCTATGTTAAGGGTTATCAGGTCGTTAGTATTCAAAAATTCTAGAAGGGCTTGACCCCTCTTGTTAGTATTAGTACTACCCCACGAAATGTGGTGAGAGTTAGCATCGCTACCTACTGTACTTCGTTACCTGTTTGCTTGATTTTCCTCACCAGTTGCTGTATCTCCGACGAAGGTGGTAATGTCGGCGAGTCGAACGGCAGGTAGATTGATGCGAGGTATATATTACCATTCCCTTGCTTCAACACTGTGGCGTCCGAGGTTGACAACTCTGGGGAGAAAAGAAAGCATAAGTTTTTATGGCATATAATACAGGTCCTCGGTCGGTTTCCTGTATTAGCGTAAAAGAGTTGGTAATTAATGTGGTTTAGTCCGGAAACCTTGTTCTTTACGGTCCAAGGTTCCTGGATTAAACCGATGTGTATTTTACCTTTGTTTATTTTATCCATCAGGGCTTGAGTTGCCGTTTCGCTCCGATGGAGGTTTATCTGGATGACCTCAATCATGAGTCATCCAGTAATCGTGCTTCTTGGGAGTCGCTGATGGCTTCGACCCCCTCTTCGGAGTTGCTCGGTGGTTTGTCCTCCTTGCTGGTTTGGTGGGCATCCTCTTCTTCTTCCCCGACTCGTGCCCTTCCAACTTTAAAGGTGACTGCATTACAGATGTAGTACGCCTTACCCTTTGTCTTTGTAAGACTGGATAGTGAGAGGTCGTCAATTCCAACCACAAGGAGAGTGCCATCCTCTTTCTCCTCCCTGTGGAAGACTTCCCACCTCTTCACTTCCAAGGTCTCATTTTGCTTGCCAAAGACCTCGAGCATGCGTTCTGTCTCGAACTTGCAGCCATACCCTTTGACGTAAACCGTCGCTTTAGTCAGATGAGGTATCTCGTCCTTCCTCACCAGCTTCAATTTTCCGCCTTCCCAAGGAGTTGTCACACTGTTGATGACTTCCTCGAGAGCGGCCGGGTTCGCGTGCGGTCCCAAGTGGTATACTAAAAGGTCCCCTTTGAGCTCGCTGCTGACTATTTTTATTGGCCCACTCTTTAGAATGTGTTCCAGTATTTTATCGCTGACCATATTTTCGATGGCCTGCTGGTGTTCTTTAGGTAATCTGCCGGACCCTCTACTGGTATCGATCACTGCATAGCACCTCTCGTCCCTGTAGTTCTTCCTGGCCACCTTGGCGTAAGTAGATGGCGGCTCCGAGCCAGTCTCTGCGCCCATCTTCCTCTTCTGGAAGGCCCTGGGCTTCTTATCAGAGCCCTTGGTACTTCCAGAGGATTCCGCGGTCGCGCTCACCTTCTTCGTGCCCGAGCACTCCTTTTCGCCCTCCGTCGAAGGGTTCTTTGGGCAGTCTCCTTCGCGTGGGTTTTGAGAGGAATTGCTTGGGGCATTTGATGGTGGGAAGCTCATTTTCTTCTTACTTGGTTTGGCGGTATTTTCTTCCTCTGGAGATCTAATCCTCTTCGCCGCTTCCGAGGAAGTGGAGGGATTGTTGATCTCTTTTGGTGCGGCCCGCTGTTTTTTGTTTAGCTGTGCCTGGATCCTCTGGTACCTACGTCTCTGGGCTCCAGTCCACCGAACTTTTTTCTCCGTTGTAAGTTTAGATATGCTTTCGCTTACCTCTTCTACCATCTTGTGGACCTCCTCGTTAACGGGCTTCTCCACAACGGTGGTGTTGATTTTGCAACTGCTGTCTGATTCGGAGTCAGGGTCGCTCCCATCCTCGGATGGCTGGGTCCAGATTAAACTCCCCCTTCGCTTCCCTTTCTCCTCATCTTTTTTACCTTTCGGTTGCGTGCTTGTAGCAGTACCGTCGACCACAGATGCCAAGGCACCCACATCTGTGGGAGATGTTTGCTCACGATCGCTTGATGACGACGAGGTGTGACTCGCAGGCAGATCACTATTCCCCGCCGGTACTGGGTTATTTAGGCCCTGCACCGTAACTTTTATTCCTTCTTTGTCCTCCATGTTTGTTTTTTGTTTTAGGGGAACACCCCCGTAGTCAGTTTTTTGTCCGCGGGAACATCAGAGGTTCCAGAGGTAGGTGGTCGTGCCACTTCACCCTAGACGGGTCATGTCACAAGTGATTTCCCTCGTAAATGATAGAGTAGCCCGACCATCCACCTCCCCCTATCCGCCGGTGGGGACGCGCCCAGTAGGAGAACTGACAAACACCCTCGGGGGAAATACTGTAACTATTATGGAATTTACTGTAATTATTTTGTATTAATGTCTGTGTATGGATGAGATATATCGTCGAAATACGTACCATAAGTATACGAAAATTATTTAATGGTACTCAATTTGTTTTTGGGTGTAGGGACAGTGCTGGAATTTTTATTTTTTGGAGTTAGGGTGTGTATTGGTGTGCAACGTTGATCTTGCTGTTAATGTGTAAGGGTGAGATACGGCTGATCTTTTTGAAAATCGAACTTAAAGGGTACGTACAGTACTAAGATAAAATAAATATTGATTAAAATTGGTATTAGTGCGACCAAATTTTCAGTGTTTGTCATTTCCATATTATATATTGTTTATTTGTTTTTTATATGCTTTCCGCATACGAAGTAGCGGGCATTTTGCTAGTATATATATATATATATATATTTATATATATATATATTTATATATATATATATATATATATATATATATATATATATATATATATATATATATATATATATATCAATCTATATATATAAATGAGCTTGGTGATAAGTGATTGACTGACTGACTGACTGACTCATCATCAACGCCCAGCCAAAACGGCTAAAGCTAGGAGCTTGAAATTTTACCAGTGGGTAACTGTTGATTCAAATGTGCGAGATAAGGCCGGGTTTTAGAAAATTCGTCCTGGAACCACAAAAAATAACAACAACAAAAATCCTTATTTTTCATTATTATTTCGTACTTATGCACTTAGTTTGCCCTCTGCAAGACATGTGTCAAATTAACAATGCTATAACTTCATGATACCGTAAACGATCACACATAATTTCAAATTTTATAGTTTACTTCTAGGCGCACTTATTTTACCGTAAACCACTAAATAATAGAAAGACAAGACATTTGTTATCTTACATTGCAACAGATGTCGTGAATAACTAAATGTTTGCAAATCAATGAAAGTGCAATAAAATTGTGCATACTACCACTATTTATTTGCAATTAAGAATTTTATCGTATATGGAGATGTACAGTCATAACTATTCAATTTCAAAATCTGTAATTTGAAGAAATCGATAACTAATTAATGAAATCAATAATAGGCCCCAGGAATATAGGAATTTGGTATGGAAATCAAGGTTGGGAAGGGGTGCTTCTAAAAGGAAATGGTTTGGAAAATTACCAATCATGTGTACGAAAAGTATTAAATGGTACTAAATTTAGTACAATTTAGATTTGGGTGAACGTAGCTGAAGAGCTGGAAACCTGAAATTTGGAATTAAGGTTACTGTTGTAGTGTAGGATTGAGATATGAGGGTAGTTTTGGAAATTCGTGCTTATGTGTATGAAAAGTACTAAATGGTACTAAATTTGATACAATGGGGATTTGGGTGAACGGATAATAGCTGGAATCTCGATATTTGGAATTGAGATTACAGGTGGGGTGTAGGATTGAGGTAGTTTTGAAAATTCGTACTTATGGTACGAAAAGTACTAAATGGTACTAAATTTAGTACAATTTGGATTTGAATGAACGGATAGAGCTGGAAACCTGAAATTTGGAATTAATATTACTGTTGAAGTGTAGGATTGAGATATGAGGGTAGTTTTGGAAATTAGTACTTATGTGTACGAAAAGTACTAAATAGTACTAAATTTGGTACAATAGGGATTTGGGTGAACGGATAGAGCTGGAATCCTGATATTTGGAATTGAGATTACTGTTGGAGTGTAGGATTGAAGAACTTTTGGAAATTCGTACTTATGTGTATGAAAAGTACTAAATGGTACTAAATTTGATACAATGGGGATTTGGGTGAACGGATAAAGGCTGGAATCTCGAAATTTGGAATTGAGATTACTGGTGGGGTGTAGGATTGAGGTAGTTTTGAAAATTCGTACTTATGGGTACGAAAAGTACTAAATGGTACTAAATTTAGTGCAATTTGGATTTGGGTGAACGTATGTACGTAGCTGGAAACCTGAAATTTGGAATTAAGATTACTGTGAAGTGTAGGACTGAGATATGAGGGTGGTTTTGCAAATTCGTACTTATGTGTTCGAAAAGTACTTAATTTGGTACAATAGGGATTCGAGTGAACGGACAGAGCTGGAATCCTGAAATTTGAAATTGAGATTATTGTTGGAGCATAGGATTGGGGAAATTTTGGAAATTCGTATTTATGTGTACGAATAGTACTAAATGGTACTAAATTTAGTACAATTTAGATTTGGGTGAAAGGAAAGAGCTGGAAACCTGAAATTTGGAATTAATATTACTGTTGAAGTGTAGGATTGAGATATGAGGGTGGTTTTGGAAATTAGTACTTACTAGCATATGCCCGCTACTTCGTTAGCGGAATATCCCCATGTTAAGAGTATTATGAACAGTTTCGTTAAGACGATACGAATACAAATGTGTTCAAACTGCTACCTGAGTTACGTTTTGTTTATATATGAGTTATTTTTGTTTGTTTTTTGTTTTCAGTCTAACAACCATTTTCTACACCGAAAGGCGTTTGGTAGTAATTCGAACGAATTTGATTTCGGATCGTCTTAGAAATCAAATATATTATAGTCATTCATTAACCATCATTCAAAACACAAATTTGGTTTTCACTGAACACTAATTTTAAATGTAAGTTATATGCATAGGTAAGGGTACTTTACACAAAAATACATTTCGAAATGTCATATTTTATTGGTATTTTTCCCATTGATCTTTATTAAGTTTCGCATATTAGTGGAGGGTCTTTTTCCCGCATTTTTCCTCAGATGAATCCATAAAGTTTTTGTAAATATGATTTACGTCTAGAATGTCTTGTCTTGGTAGATTTTATTTGTATTTACTTTTTTGATTTTCAGGTTCCAAAATCCACAATTTTGACGTTCTCGTTAAATAAGTTGTAGAAGATCTTCAAATAAACCTTGGAAAACTTATTTTACTTAATGCCAATGCTTCATATACAACCCTTTGCCATAGACAAATTAAATGTACATATAGACAAAGGAATGCTCTAAACAATGTTCGTAACATCGAGTTTGTTGACAGAACAACTCAATTAAAACTACAATAAACACAATTCTATAAAGTTACTTTTTGACGGAATCTACATCCTCAGATAAAAATGTAAAAGAAAATCTTGCAATTTTTCTCAAAAATCTCCTTAGAAAAATATTCAATATTTTGGTTTGAGTCTGTTGACAGCACACAGCATGAGTAATCTTTTGTCTATACAATTCGTTTGTCTATGCCAGTACCATAACTTATAGTTCTCCGAAGTTTTCAGTATGTATTAAATTATTTTCCAGGGTTGTAAGATGATTGCGCCATACTTTTGGTGTCCCCTCGTAATAATACAACATAATGTTCATCTTATTAGAAAATATAACGTCATCAAAGTACTTTAAAGGGCTTGAAATCTTCTCTGTAGTAAATTCGTTTCCCTATATTTTACGGGGAGAGCAGTGGTTTTTCCTATCCCTTCGCGATAATGCTTTTCTGACTTTTTCACGTAACGCACATATTCCAAAATCGTTTTCAATTACAAATCAAAGGTTTGATTCTGGTTTGTGGTCTATTATTGATTTTCTAAATAATTTAGTGACGAAAAGTTATAGACTCTACATTTCTATATACCAAGAACGCCATAAAAATTGCTAATTGCAAACAAATCATGGGAATATTCACAATTTTATTGCACTTTAACTGATTTGCAAACATTTAGACCAAGGCCAAGAAATCAAGTACATACAGTTTTTGCTGTTGTTATTTCTGGCCGATTTCTGATTTTATTGCTTAATGATATTTTAAACAGTAAAAAACTTAACATTATTGAACTAAATTTTGTTTTAATCTTAAATTAAAAATCACAATTTTCCAAATTTGCTGGTAATAATTTTTTTGTTTAAAAAAGAAAATCTGTTTTGCGACATCTATTAAGTGAAAACAAAATTACTCCCGACACGTAAATCTGGATTAGTTGGTTTTTATACTGCTTATATTACGTTAATACTATACAATTGCGACATCTGTTGAAACGGAAGAAAAACTTCTAATGTGGTTTTATAATTTAGTGGTTTACGATAAACCTGCGCCTAGAAGTAAATTACAAAATTTGAAATTATTTGTGATAATTTACGGTATATAATAGCAAAATATAAGGATTTTTGTTGTTGATATTTTTTGTGGTTCCATGACGAATTTTCTAAAACCCGGCCTTATCTCGCACATTTGCACCAACAGTGACCTACTGGTAAAATTTCATGTTCATAGCTTTAGCCGTTTTGGCTGGGCGTTGATGATGAGTCAGTCAGCACTTATCACCAAGCTCAAATATATAATATAGCAAAATGCCCGCTACTTCGTATGCGGAAAGGATATAAAAAAAAACAAATAAACAATATATAATATGGAAATGACAAACACTGAAAATTTGGTCGCACTAATACCAATTTTAATAAATATTTATTTTTATCTTAGTACTGTACGTACCCCTTAAGTTCGTTTTTAAAAAAGATCAGCCGTATCTCACCCTTACACATTAACAGCGAGATCAACGTTGCACACCAATACACACCCTAACTCCAAAAAATAAAAATTCCAGCACTGTCCCTACACCCAAAAACAAATTGAGTACCATTAAGTAAGTTTCGTATACTTATGGTACGTATTTCGACGACATATCTCAGCCATACACGGACATTAATACAAAATAATTACAGTAAATTCCATAATAATTACAGTAATTCCAAATCTCAAGATTCCAGCTGTATCCGTTCGTCCAATTCCAAATTGTACCAAACTTAGTATCAAGTCGAACTCTTCGTACCCATAAGAAAGATTTTCCAAAACTACCTCAATCCTTCACTTTAGTAGTAATCTTACTTCCAAATTTCAGGATTCAAACTATATCCGTTAAACCAAATTAAAATTGTACTAAATTTAGAACAATTTAGAATTTTCGTACCAATTTTCAAAACTTCCTCAACGCAACAGAGCTACAATAATCATACTTTCAAATTGCAGGATTCCACCGCTATCCGTTCACCTACATACAAATTGTACTAAATTTAGTACCATTTAGTGCTTTTCGTAACCATAAGTTTGCTTTTTCAAAACAACCTGAATCCTACTCTTCGACTGTAATCGTAATTCCAAATTTCAGGATTCCAGCTCTATTAATTCACCCGAATCCAAATTGTAGCAAATTTAGTACCATTTCTTTCCCAAACAAAAATTTCAGGATTCCGGCTCTACCCGTTCACCCAAATCCACATTGTACCATATTTAGTACCATTTAGTACTTCTCGTACGCACACGTACGACTTTTCAAAATTTCCTCAATACTACACTCCTACAGTAATCTTAATTCCTAATTCCAACACTATCCGTTTACTAAAATTCAAATTGTACCGAATTTAGTGCTTTCTGTACCCATAAGTACGAATTTCCAAAACTACCTCAATTCTACTGTCCGACAGTAATCTTAGTTCCAAATTTCAGAATTCCAGCTTTATCCGTTCATCCAAATCCAAATTGTACCAAATTTAGTACCATTTAGTACTTTTCGTACCCAAAGGTACGAATTTCTAAAATTATCTCAATCCTACACCCCTACAGTAATCTTAATTCAAAACTTTAGGATTCCAGCTCTATCCGTTCACCCAAATCCAAATTTAGTACTGCTCGTAATCATAAATACGAACTTCCAAAACCATTTCCTTATTTCAACGCCATTTCCCAACCTTGATACTTAAAATTCAGGATTCCAGTTCTATCCGTTCACCCAAATCCAAATTGTAATAAATTTAGTACCATTTAGTACTTTTCGTACACATAAATACGAATTTCCAACATTTCCCCAATCCTATGATCCAACAGTAATCTCAATTTCAAATTTCAGGATTCCAGCTCTTTCCGTTCACTCGAATCCCTATTGTACCAAATTTAGTACTTTTCGAACACATAAGTACGAATTTCCAAAACCACCCTCATATCTCAGTCTTACACTTCACAGTAATCTTAATTCCAAATTTCAGGTTTCCAGCTACATACATACGTTCACCCATATCCAAATTGTACTAAATTTAGTACAATTTAGTGCTTTTCGTACCCATAAGTACGAATTTTCAAAACTACCTCAATTCTACACCCCACCAGTAATCTCAATTCCAAATTTCGAGATTCCAAATATATCCGTTCACCCAAATCCCCATTGTCCAAAATTTAGTACCATTTAGTACTTTTCATTCACATAAGTAAGAATTTCCAAAACTTCCCCAGTCCTACACTCCAACAGTAATATCAATTCCAAATTTCAGGAATCCAGCTCTATCCGTTCACTCAAATCCAAATTGTACTAAATTTAGTACCAATTATTACTTTTCGTACACTCAAGTTTCCAAAAACCCTTTGGTGCATCTTTCTTACTCTTCATCAGTGATCCTCAGTCCAAATTTGAGGAATCAAGCCCTATCCGTTCACCCAAATCGAAACGGTACCAAATTTAGTGCTATTTAGTATTTTTCGTACCCTATGTACGAATTTCCAAAACTTCCACAATATTAAACTCCACCAGTAATCTCAGTTCCAAATTTAGAGATTCCAGCGCTATCCGTTCACCCAAATCCCCATTATACAAAATTTAGTTCCATTTAGTACTTTCCGTACACATAAGTACTAATTTCCAAAACCACCTTCATATCTCAATCCTACACTTCAACATTAATATTAATTCCAAATTTCAGGTTTCCAGCTCTATCCGTTCATTCAAATCCAAATTGTACTAAATTTAGCACCATTTAGTACTTTTCGTACCCATAAGTACGAATTTTCAAAACTACCTCAATCTACCCCACCAGTAATCTCAATTCCAAATTTCGAGATTCCAGCTATTATCCGTTCACCCAAATCCCCATTGTATCAAATTTAGTACCATTTAGTACTTTTCATACACATAAGTACGAATTTCCAAAAGTTCTTCAATCCTACACTCCAACAGTAATCTCAATTCCAAATACCAGGATTCCAGCTCTTTCCGTTCACCCAAATCCCTATTGTACCAAATTTAGTACTATTTAGTACTTTTCGTACACATAAGCACGAATTTCCAAAACTACCTTCATATCTCAATCCTACACTACAACAGTAACCTTAATTCCAAATTTCAGGTTTCCAGCTCTTTACGTTCACCCAAATCTAAATTGTACTAAATTTAGTACTTTTCGTACACATGATTGGTAATTTTCCAAACCATTTCCTTTTAGAAGCACCACTTCCCAACCTTGATTTCCATACCAAATTCCTATATTCCTATATTCCTGGGGCCTATTATTGATTTCATTAATTATTTAGCGATTTCATCAAATTACAGATTTTGAAATTGAAAATTGAATAGTTATAACTGTACATCTCCATATACGATAAAATTCTTAATTGCAAATAAATCGTGGTAATATACACAATTCTATTGCACTTTCATTGATTTGCAAACATTTAGTTATTACCAAAAAGTCAGGTCCATACAGTTTTTAGTTGTTGTTATTTCTGGCCGATTTCTGAATTTATTCATTTGCGTAATTGATGTTTATACACCATTATCACCAACTGCGACATCTGTTGCAATGGAATATAACAAATGTCTTGTCTTTCTATTATTTAGTGGCTTACGATAAAATAAGTGCGCCTAGAAGTAAACTACAAAATTTGAAATTATGTGTGATCTCTTACGATATCAAGAAGTTATGGCATTGTTAATTTTACACATGTCTTGCAGAGGGCCAACTAAGTGAATAAGTACGTAATAGTAATGAAAAATAAGGATTTTTGTTGTTGTTATTTTTTGTGGTTCCAGGACGAATTTTCTAAAACCCGGCCTTATCTCGAACATTTGCATCATAAGTGACCCACTGGTAAAATTTCAAGCTCCTAGCTTTAGCCGTTCTGGCTGATGATGAGTCAGTCAGTCAGTCAATCACTTATCACCAAGCTCATTTATATATATAGATATACTAGCATATGCCCGCTACTTCGTTAGCGGAAAATCCCCATGTTAAGAGTATTATGAACAGTTTCGTTAAGACGATACGAATACAAATGTGTTCAAACTGCTACCTGAGTTACGTTTTGTTTATATATGAGTTATTTTTGTTTGTTTTTTGTTTTCAGTCTAACAACCATTTTCTACACCGAAAGGCGTTTGGTTGTAATTCGAACGAATTTGATTTCGGATCGTCTTAGAAATCAAATATATTATAGTCATTCATTAACCATCATTCAAAACACAAATTTGGTTTTCACTGAACACTAATTTTAAATGTAAGTTATATGCATAGGTAAGGGTACTTTACACAAAAATAAAAATAAAAAAATGTCATATTTTATTGGTATTTTCCCATTGATCTTTATTAAGTTTCGCATATTAGTGGAGGGTCTTTTTCCAGCTTTTTTCCTCAGATGAATCCATAAAGTTTTTGTAAATATGATTTACGTCTAGAATGTCTTGTCTTGGTAGATTTTATTTGTATTTACTTTTTTGATTTTCAGGTTCCAAAAACCACAATTTTGACGTTGTCGTTAAATAAGTTGTAGAAGATCTTCAAATAAACCTTAGAAAACTTATTTTACCTAATACCAATGCTTCATATACAACCCTTTGCCATAGACAAATTAAATGTACATATAGACAAAGGAATGCTCTAAACAATGTTCTTAACATCGAGTTTGTTGACAGAACAACTCAATTAAAACTACAATAAACACAATTCTATAAAGTTACTTTTTGACGGAATCTACATCCTCGAATAAAAATGTAAAAGAAAATCTTGCAATTTTTCTCAAAAATCTCCTTAGAAAAATATTCAATATTTTGGTTTGAGTCTGTTGACAGCACACAGCATGAGTAATCTTTTGTCTATACAATTCGTTTGTCTATGCCAGTACCATAACTTATAGTTCTCCGAAGTTTTCAGTATGTATTAAATTTTTATTTTCCAGGGTTGTAAGATGGTTGCGCCATACTTTTGGTGTCCCCTCGTAATAATACAACATAATGTTCATCTCATTAGAAAATATAACGTCATCAAAGTACTTTAAAGGGCTTGAAATCTTCTCTGTAGAAAATTCGTTTCCCTATATTTTACGGGGAGAGCAGTGGTTTTTCCTATCCCTTCGCGATAATGCTTTTCTGACTTTTTCACGTAACGCACATATTCCAAAATCCTTTTCAATTACAAATCAAAGGTTTGATTCTGGTTTGTGGTCTATTATTGATTTC
Source organism: Musca autumnalis (assembly GCF_047663935.1). Lineage (NCBI taxonomy): Eukaryota > Metazoa > Arthropoda > Insecta > Diptera > Muscidae > Musca > Musca autumnalis. The sequence goes on from NW_027411705.1 coordinate 50,585, forward strand.
CTAAATTATTTGCTGACGAAAAGTTATAGACTCTACATTTCTATATACCAAGAACGCCATAAAAATTCTTAATTGCAAACCAATCGTGGGAATATTCACAATTTTATTGCACTTTAACTGATTTTCAAACATTTAGACCACGGCCAAGAAATCAAGTACATACAGTTTTTGTTGTTGTTATTTCTGGCCGATTTCTGATTTTATTGCCTTAATGATATTTTAAACAGTAAAAAGCTTAACATTATTGAACTAAATTTTGTTTTAATCTTAAATTAAAAATCAAATTTTCCAAATTCGTTGGTAATAATTTTTTTGTTTAAAAAAGAAAATCTGTTGTGCGACATTTGTTAAGTGAAAACAAAATTACTCCAGACACGTAAATCTGGATCGGTTGGTTTTTACTGCTTACATTACGTTAATACTATACAATTGCGACATCTGTTGAAACGGAAGAAAAACTTCTAATGTGGTTTTATAATTTAGTGGTTTACGATAAAATGATAAGATAAAACCTGCGCCTAGAAGTAAACTACAAAATATGAAATTATATGTGATAATTTACGGTATATAATATTTCATGGTATATAATAGCAAAATATAAGGATTTTTGTTGTTGATATTTTTTGTGGTTCCATGACGAATTTTCTAAAACCCGGCCTTATCTCGCACATTTGCACCAACAGTGACCTACTGGTAAAATTTCATGTTCATAGCTTTAGCCGTTTTGGCTGGGCGTTGATGATGAGTCAGTCAGCACTTATCACCAAGCTCAAATATATAATATAGCAAAATACCCGCTACTTCGTATGCGGAAAGGATATAAAAAAAAACAAATAAACAATATATGGAAATGACAAACACTGAAAATTTGGTCGCACTAATACCAATTTTAATCAATATTTATTTTTATCTTAGTACTGTACGTACCCCTTAAGTTCGTTTTTAAAAAAGATCAGCCGTATCTCACCCTTACACATTAACAGCGACATCAACGTTGCACACCAATACACACCCTAACTCCAAAAAATAAAAATTCCAGCACTGTCCCTACACCCAAAAACAAATTGAGTACCATTAAGTAATTTTCGTATACTTATGGTACGTATTTCGACGATATATCTCAGCCATACACGGACATTAATACAAAATAATTACAGTAAATTCCATAATAATTACAGTAATTCCAAATCTCAAGATTCCAGCTGTATCCGTTCGTCCAATTCCAAATTGTACCAAACTTAGTATCAAGTCGAACTCTTCGTACCCATAAGAAAGATTTTCCAAAACTACCTCAATCCTTCACTTTAGTAGTAATCTTACTTCCAAATTTCAGGATTCAAACTATATCCGTTAAACCAAATTAAAATTGTACTAAATTTAGAACAATTTAGAATTTTCGTACCAATTTTCAAAACTTCCTCAACGCAACAGGGCTACAATAATCATTCTTTCAAATTGCAGGATTCCACCGCTATCCGTTCACCTACATACAAATTGTACTAAATTTAGTACCATTTAGTGCTTTTCGTAACCATAAGTTTGCTTTTTCAAAACAACCTGAATCCTACTCTTCGACTGTAATCGTAATTCCAAATTTCAGGATTCCAGCTCTATTAATTCACCCGAATCCAAATTGTATCAAATTTAGTACCATTTCTTTCCCAAACAAAAATTTTAGGATTCCAGCTCTACCCGTTCACCCAAATCCACATTGTACCATATTTAGTACCATTTAGTACTTCTCGTACGCACACGTACGACTTTTCAAAATTTCCTCAATACTACACTCCTACAGTAATCTTAATTCCTAATTCCAACACTATCCGTTTACTAAAATTCAAATTGTACCGAATTTAGTGCTTTCTGTACCCATAAGTACGAATTTCCAAAACTACCTCAATTCTACTGTCCGACAGTAATCTTAGTTCCAAATTTCAGAATTCCAGCTTTATCCGTTCATCCAAATCCAAATTGTACCAAATTTAGTACCATTTAGTACTTTTCGTACTCAAAGGTACGAATTTCTAAAACTATCTCAATCCTACACCCCCATTTTTCGTACCCTATGTACGAATTTCCAAAACTTCCACAATATTAAACTCCACCATTAATCTCAGTTCCAAATTTAGAGATTCCAGCGCTATCCGTTCACCCAAATCCCCATTATACAAAATTTATTTCCATTTAGTACTTTCCGTACACATAAGTACTAATTTCCAAAACCACCTTCATATCTCAATCCTACACTTCAACAGTAATATTAATTCCAAATTTCAGGTTTCCAATTTAGCACCATTTAGTACTTTTCGTACCCATAAGTACGAATTTTCAAAACTACCTCAATCCTACACCCCACCAGTAATCTCAATTCCAAATTTCGAGATTCCAGCTATTATCCGTTCACCCAAATCCCCATTGTATCAAATTTAGTACCATTTAGTACTTTTCATACACATAAGCACGAATTTCCAAAAGTTCTTTAATCTTACACTCCAACAGTAATCTCAATTCCAAATATCAGGATTCCAGCTCTATCCGTTCACCCAAATCCCTATTGTACCAAATTTAGTACTATTTAGTACTTTTCGTACACATAAGCACGAATTTCCAAAACTACCCTCATATCTCAATCCTACACTACAACAGTAACCTTAATTCCAAGTTTCAGGTTTCCAGCTCTTTACGTTCACCCAAATCTAAATTGTACTAAATTTAGTACTTTTCGTACACATGATTGGTAATTTTTCAAACCATTTCCTTTTAAAAGCACCACTTGCCAACCTTGATTTCCATACTAAATTCATATATTCCTATATTCCTGGGGCCTATTATTGATTTCATTAATTATTTAGCGATTTCATCAAATTACAGATTTTGAAATTGAAAATTGAATAGTTATGACTGTACATCTCCATATACGATAAAATTCTTAATTGCAAATAAATCGTGGTAATATGCACAATTCTATTGCACTTTCATTGATTTGCAAACATTTAGTTATTACCAAAAAGTCAGGTCCATACAGTTTTTAGTTGTTGTTATTTCTGGCCGATTTCTGAATTTATTCCCCTAATGTTGTCTTCAACAGCAACTCATTTGTTCATTTGCGTAATTGATGTTTATACACCATTATCACCAACTGCGACATCTGTTGCAATGGAAGATAACAAATGTCTTGTCTTTCTATTATTTAGTGGTTTACGATAAAATAAGTGCGCCTAGAAGTAAACTACAAAATTTGAAATTATGTGTGATCTCTTACGATATCAAGAAGTTATGGCATTGTTAATTTTGCACATGTCTTGCAGAGGGCCAACTAAGTGAATAAGTATGTAATAGTAATGAAAAATAAGGATTTTTGTTGTTGTTATTTTTTGTGGTTCCAGGACGAATTTTCTAAAACCCGGCCTTATCTCGCACATTTGCATCAACAGTGACCCACTGGTAAAATTTCAAGCTCCTAGCTTTAGCTGTTTTGGCTGGGCGTTGATGACGAGTCAGTCAGTCAATCACTTATCACCAAGCTCATTTATATATAAAAGATATATAGGCTACTAAAAATATCGTCCTTTTTCTTATGTCTAGTCAGGAAACTAAGTTTATTTATTTTATACTAGCAAAATGCCCGCTACTTCGTATGCGGAAAGGATATAAAAAAACAAATAAACAATATATAATATGGAAATGACAAACACTGAAAATTTGGTCGCACTAATACCAATTTTAATCAATATTTATTTTTATCTTAGTACTGTACGTACCCCTTAAGTTCGTTTTTAAAAAAGATCAGCCGTATCTCACCCTTACACATTAACAGCGAGATCAACGTTGCACACCAATACACACCCTAACTCCAAAAAATAAAAATTCCAGCACTGTCCCTACACCCAAAAACAAATTGAGTACCATTAAGTAATTTTCGTATACTTATGGTACGTATTTCGACGACATATCTCAGCCATACACGGACATTAATACAAAATAATTACAGTAAATTCCATAATAATTACAGTAATTCCAAATCTCAAGATTCCAGCTGTATCCGTTCGTCCAATTCCAAATTGTACCAAACATAGTATCAAGTCGAACTCTTCGTACCCATAAGAAAGATTTTCCAAAACTACCTCAATCCTTCACTTTAGTAGTAATCTTACTTCCAAATTTCAGGATTCAATCTCTATCCGTTAAACCAAATTAAAATTGTACTCAATTTAGAACAATTTAGAATTTTCGTACCAATTTTCAAAACTTCCTCAACGCAACAGGGCTACAATAATCATACTTTCAAATTGCAGGATTCCACCGCTATCCGTTCACCTACATACAAATTGTACTAAATTTAGTACCATTTAGTGCTTTTCGTAACCATAAGTTTGCTTTTTCAAAACAACCTGAATCCTACTCTTCGACTGTAATCGTAATTCCAAATTTCAGGATTCCAGCTCTATTAATTCACCCGAATGCAAATTGTATCAAATTTAGTACCATTTCTTTCCCAAACAAAAATTTCAGGATTCCAGCTCTACCCGTTCACCCAAATCCACATTGTACCATATTTAGTACCATTTAGTACTTCTCGTACGCACACGTACGACTTTTAAAAATTTCCTCAATACTACACTCCTACAGTAATCTTAATTCCTAATTCCAACACTATCCGTTTACTAAAATTCAAATTGTACCGAATTTAGTGCTTTCTGTACCCATAAGTACGAATTTCCAAAACTACCTCAATTCTACTGTCCGACAGTAATCTTAGTTCCAATTTTCAGAATTCCAGCTTTATCCGTTCACCCAAATCCAAATTGTACCAAATTTAGTACCATTTAGTACTTTTCGTACTCAAAGGTACGAATTTCTAAAACTATCTCAATCCTACACCCCTACAGTAATCTTAATTCAAAACTTTAGGATTCCAGCTCTATCCGTTCACCCAAATCCAAATTTAGTACTGCTCGTAATCATAAATACGAACTTCCAAAACCATTTCCTTATTTCAACGCCATTTCCCAACCTTGATACTTAAAATTCAGGATTCCAGTTCTATCCGTTCACACAAATCCAAATTGTAATAAATTTAGTACCATTTAGTACTTTTCGTACACATAAATACGAATTTCCAAAATTTCCCCAATCCTATGATCCAACAGTAATCTCAATTTCAAATTTCAGGATTCCAGCTCTGTCCGTTCACCTCGAATCCCTATTGTACCAAATTTAGTACTTTTCGAACACATAAGTACGAATTTCCAAAACCACCCTCATATCTCAGTCCTACACTTCACAGTAATCTTAATTCCAAATTTCAGGTTTCCAGCTACATACATACGTTCACCCAAATCCAAATTGTACTAAATTTAGTACCATTTAGTACTTTTTCGTACCCATAAGTACGAATTTTCAAAACTACCTCAATTCTACACCCCACCAGTAATCTCAATTCCAAATTTCGAGATACCAACTATATCTGTTCACCCAAATCCCCATTGTCCCAAATTTAGTACCATTTAGTACTTTTCATTCACATAAGTAAGAATTTCCAAAACTTCCCCAGTCCTACACTCCAACAGTAATATCAATTCCAAATTTCAGGAATCCAGCTCTATCCGTTCACTCAAATCCAAATTGTGCTAAATTTAGTACCAATTATTACTTTTCGTACACTCAAGTTTCCAAAAACCCTTTGGTGCATCTTTCTTACTCTTCATCAGTGATCCTCAGTCCAAATTTGAGGAATCAAGCCCTATCCGTTCACCCAAATCGAAACTGTACCAAATTTAGTGCTATTTAGTATTTTTCGTACCCTATGTACGAATTTCCAAAACATCCACAATATTAAACTCCACCAGTAATCTCAGTTCCAAATTTAGAGATTCCAGCGCTATCCGTTCACACAAAACCCCATTATACAAAATTTAGTTCCATTTAGTACTTTCCGTACACATAAGTACTAATTTCTAAAACCACCTTCATATCTCAATCCTACACTTCAACAGTAATATTAATTCCAATTTCAGGTTTCCAGCTCTATCCGTTCATTCAAATCCAAATTGTACTAAATTTAGCACCATTTAGTACTTTTCGTACCCATAAGTACGAATTTTCAAAACTACCTCAATCCTACACCCCACCAGTAATCTCAATTCCAAATTTCGAGATTCCAGCTATTATCCGTTCACCCAAATCCCTATTGTACCAAATTCAGTACTATTTAGTACTTTTCGTACACATAAGCACGAATTTCCAAAACTACCCTCATATCTCAATCCTACACTACAACAGTAACCTTAATTCCAAATTTCAGGATTCCAGCTCTTTACGTTCACCCAAATCTAAATTGTACTAAATTTAGTACTTTTCGTACACATGATTGGTAATTTTCCAAACCATTTCCTTTTAGAAGCACCACTTCCCAACCTTGATTTCCATACCAAATTCCTATATTCCTGGGGCCTATTATTGATTTCATTCAAATTACAGATTTTGAAATTGAAAATTGAATAGTTATGACTGTACATCTCCATATACGATAAAATTCTTAATTGCAAATAAATCGTGGTAATATGCACAATTGTATTGCACTTTCATTGATTTGCAAACATTTAGTTATTACCAAAAAGTCAGGTCCATACAGTTTTTAGTTGTTGTTATTTCTGGCCGATTTCTGAATTTATTCCCCTAATGTTGTCTTCAACAGCAACTCATTTGTTCATTTGCGTAATTGATGTTTATACACCATTAGCACCAACTGCGACATCTGTTGCAATGGAAGATAACAAATGTCTTGTCTTTCTATTATTTAGTGGTTTACGATAAAATAAGTGCGCCTAGAAGTAAACTACAAAATTTGAAATTATGTGTGATCTCTTACGATATCAAGAAGTTATGGCATTGTTAATTTTACACATGTCTTGCAGAGGGCCAACTCGCACATTTGCATCAACAGTGACCCACTGGTAAAATTTCAAGCTCCTAGCTTTAGCCGTTTTGGCTGGGCGTTGATGATGAGTCAGTCAGTCAATCAGTTAGTCAATCACTTATCACCAAGCTCATTTATATATATAGATAGATATAAATATATATATATATATATATATATATATATATATATATATATATATATATATATATATATATATATATATATATATCTATATATATAAATGAGCTTGGTGATAAGTGATTGACTGACTGACTGACTGACTCATCATCAACGCCCAGCCAAAACGGCTAAAGCTAGGAGCTTGAAATTTTACCAGTGGGTCACTGTTGATGCATAGGTGCGAAAATTCGTCCTGGAACCACAAAAAATAACAACAACAAAAATCCTTATTTTTCATTACTATTACGTACTTATTCACTTAGTTGGCCCTCTGCAAGACATGTGTAAAATTAACAATGCCATAACTTCTTGATATCGTAAGAGATCAAACATAATTTCAAATTTTGTAGTTTACTTCTAGGCGCACTTATTTTATCGTAAACCACTAAATAATAGAAAGACAAGACATTTGTTATCTTCCATTGCAACAGATGTCGCAGTTGGTGCTAATGGTGTATAAACATCAATTACGCAAATGAACAAATGAGTTGCTGTTGAAGACAACATTAGGGGAATAAATTCAGAAATCGGCCAGAAATAACAACAACTAAAAACTGTATGGACCTGACTTTTTGGTAATAACTAAATGTTTGCAAATCAATGAAAGTGCAATAGAATTGTGCATATTACCACGATTTATTTGCAATTAAGAATTTTATCGTATATGGAGATGTACAGTCATAACTATTCAATTTTCAATTTCAAAATCTGTAATTTGAATGAAATCAATAATAGGCCCCAGGAATATAGGAATTTGGTATGGAAATCAAGGTTGGGAAGTGGTGCTTCTAAAAGGAAATGGTTTGGAAAATTACCAATCATGTGTACGAAAAGTACTAAATGGTACTAAATTTTGTACAATTTAGATTTGGGTGAACGTAAAGAGCTGGAAACCTGAAATTTGGAATTAAGGTTACTGTTGTAGTGTAGGGTTGAGATATGAGGGTAGTTTTGGAAATTCGTGCTTATGTGTACGAAAAGTACTAAATAGTACTAAATTTGGTACAATAGGAATTTGGGTGAACGGATAGAGCTGGAATCCTGATATTTGGAATTGAGATTACTGTTGGAGTGTAGGATTGAAGAACTTTTGGAAATTCGTACTTATGTGTATGAAAAGTACTAAATGGTACTAAATTTGATACAATGGGGATTTGGGTGAACGGATAATAGCTGGAATCTTGAAATTTGGAATTGAGATTACTGGTGGGGTGTAGGATTGAGGTAGTTTTGAAAATTCGTACTTATGGGTATGGAAAGTACTAAATGGTACTATATTTAGTACAATTTGGATTTGAATGAACGGATAGAGCTTGATTCCTCAAATTTGGACTGAGGATCACTGATGAAGAGTAAGAAAGATGCACCAAAGGGTTTGTGGAAACTTGAGTGTACTAAATGGTGCTAAATTTTGTACAATTTGGATTTGGGTGAACGGATAGAGCTGGATTCCTGAAATTTGGAATTGATATTACTGTTGGAGTGTAGGACTGGGGAAGTTTTGGAAATTCTTACTTATGTGAATGAAAAGTACTAAATGGTACTAAATTTGGGACAATGGGGATTTGGGTGAACGGATATAGTTGGAATCTCGAAATTTGGAATTGAGATTACTGGTGGGGTGTAGAATTGAGGTAGTTTTGAAAATTCGTACTTATGGGTGCGAAAAGTACTAAATGGTACTAAATTTAGTACAATTTGGATTTGGGTGAACGTATGTAGCTGGAAACCTGAAATTTGGAATTAAGATTACTGTGAAGTGTAGGACTGAGATATGAGGGTGGTTTTGGAAATTCGTACTTATGTGTTCGAAAAGTACTAAATTTGGTACATTAGGGATTCGAGTGAACGGACAGAGCTGGAATCCTGAAATTTGAAATTGAGATTACTGTTGAAGCATAGGATTGGGGAAATTTTGGAAATTCGTACTTATGTGTACGAATAGTACTAAATGGTACTAAATTTATTACAATTTGAAAAATTATTTTATCATGAAAGTCAATTTTTCCATAAATTTCTGCAGAGATTCGCGTTTGCAGTATAACTTGACACTTATTTGGACAGTTTTTGGCAAAAATTGGATATGCACCAACTGTGAGTGTCCATTGTACGCCACTGTTTTGTCAATTTTTGAATGTTGAATACAATTTTTTATTCACAATCAAATCGATTTTCATTTATTTTCAAGCGTCTTTTTGGGAAATTAACAGCGAAAAAGATTAGTGGTGCTTTCGGTCAGATGCCGATTGAAAAGATGAAGATGATAACGCCGAAAGTGGTTTCCACAGTTTTGAGGAAAAAAAGTAAAAATCCAAAAAATTGGTGGGTTATTTGAAAAATCAAGAGGTCCGAGGTAATTTCATTGGAAGTGATGTTGTGGCATATATGCATGTATACTTTTAAACTGAAAGTTAAAAATTATTGAAAGACGAACTTCCGATTTATGCGGTATAAAATTTACGATGTACCAGATATATATTGATACCGTTCAGATCCTGTCATGATACTAAACAATTATATCCGCACAAAAAAGCTGTATGAATTCAATCAGTTTAGTTCCCGCAGAGCTGGAAGGCAATTACAAATGACGTAATACATACATATGTACACTGGTATTGTTGATACACTGTATGTATGTACATCGAAAAAGGATGATATTCAAAATTGGAAAGAAAAAAAAGAACAAGAAATCTGAGGTCCTGGAGAATTTTTTGGTCGAATGGTGGGTTATTTGAAAAATCAAGAGCTCCGAGGTAATTTCATTGGAAGTGATGTTGTGGCATATATGTATGTATACTTTTAAACTGTAAGTAAAAACATCTTCGAAAGACGAACTTCCTATTTATGCGGTATAAAATTTACGATGTACCAGATATATATTGATACCGTTCAGATCATGTCATGATACTAAAAAATTATATCCGCACTAAAAAGCTGTATGAATTCAATCAGTTTAGTTCCCGCAGAGCTGGAAGGCAATTACAAATGACCAAATACATACATATGTACACTGGCATTGTTGATACACTGTATGTATGTACATCGAAAAAGGATGATATTCAAAATTGGAAAGAAAAAAAAGAACAAGAAATCTGAGGTCCTGGAGAAATTTTTGGTCGAATTATCTGACAAATATTCTTTATCGGGCGAAATAAGTATAAATATAAACAGAGAAGTCAGAAAAAAGCTGGCGAAGGTTAATTGATTAAATCGCAAATTTAAATAAGCACTATATTCAGCATTAAATTCAAATTCCTACGATCGCATTCCTTCCTACGTATTCAATTGAGTGAAATATCGTGTTCAGTGGTGAAAACAAGAATTGTAGAAAACCATCGATTATGAAACGAATAGGGGCGTTATGATATAATTTTGCTTCAACTATGCTACCGAGTATTTTTATTTAAATCTCAAAATGTCTTATTTGCTTAAAAATATATCTTTGTCCTGATTTACAGTTGCTAATTTTCTCGCAGCGATTGTCAGTTTATAGGAGAGACAGTCTAAGAAAACAGAAACACTTTGCCTCTCAGTACCTTCTCTCTTCGTCAAACTGACAATTGTCGAAAGTACAGGTTTGAATCAAATCCATCAAGTTCTGTACCTAATAAACTGCGAGACGAAGTTCGCCGGGTCTCCTAATATATATATATATATATATTAGCTCCCATATGGACATGTAATGGGTTTGACATTATATATATATATATATATATATACCAATAGTGACCTACTGGTAAAATTTCATTCTCATAGCTTTAGCCGTTTTGGCTGGGCGTTGATGATGAGTCAGTCAGTCACGTGTCACCAAGCTCATTTATATATATATATATATATATATATATATATATATATATATATATATATATATATATAAATATATATATCTATTATATATTTGAGCTTGGTTATAAGTGCGCCTACGGTATATAATAGCAAAATATAACTATTTTTGTTTATATATATATATATATACTAGCAAAATGCCCGCTACTTCGTATGCGGAAAGGATATAAAAAAACAAATAAACAATATATAATATGGAAATGACAAACACTGAAAATTTGGTCGCACTAATACCAATTTTAATCAATATTTATTTTTATCTTAGTACTGTACGTACCCCTTAAGTTCGTTTTTAAAAAAGATCAGCCGTATCTCACCCTTACACATTAACAGCGAGATCAACGTTGCACACCAATACACACCCTAACTCCAAAAAATAAAAATTCCAGCACTGTCCCTACACCCAAAAACAAATTGAGTACCATTAAGTAATTTTCGTATACTTATGGTACGTATTTCGACGACATATCTCAGCCATACACAGACATTAATACAAAATAATTACAGTAAATTCCATAATAATTACAGTAATTCCAAATCTCAAGATTCCAGCTGTATCCGTTCGTCCAATTCCAAATTGTACGAAACTTAGTATCAAGTCGAACTCTTCGTACCCATAAGAAAGATTTTCCAAAACTACCTCAATCCTTCACTTTAGTAGTAATCTTACTTCCAAATTTCAGGATTCAAACTCTATCCGTTAAACCAAATTAAAATTGTACTCAATTTAGAACAATTTAGAATTTTCGTACCAATTTTCAAAACTTCCTCAACGCAACAGGGCTACAATAATCATACTTTCAAATTGCAGGATTCCACCGCTATCCGTTCACCTACATACAAATTGTACTAAATTTAGTACCATTTAGTGCTTTTCGTAACCATAAGTTTGCTTTTTTCAAAACAACCTGAATCCTACTCTTCGACTGTAATCGTAATTCCAAATTTCAGGATTCCAGCTCTATTAATTCACCCGAATGCAAATTGTATCAAATTTAGTACCATTTCTTTCCCAAACAAAATTTTCAGGATTCCAGCTCTACCCGTTCACCCAAATCCACATTGTACCATATTTAGTACCATTTAGTACTTCTCGTACGCACACGTACGACTTTTCAAAATTTCCTCAATACTACACTCCTACAGTAATCTTAATTCCTAATTCCAACACTATCCGTTTACTAAAATTCAAATTGTACCGTATTTAGTGCTTTCTGTACCCATAAGTACGAATTTCCAAAACTACCTCAATTCTACTGTCCGACAGTAATCTTAGTTCCAATTTTCAGAATTCCAGCTTTATCCGTTCACCCAAATCCAAATTGTACCAAATTTAGTACCATTTAGTACTTTTTCGTACTCAAAGGTACAGTAATCTTAATTCAAAACTTTAGGATTCCAGCTCTATCCGTTCACCCAAATCCAAATTTAGTACTGCTCGTAATCATAAATACGAACTTCCAAAACCATTTCCTTATTTCAACGCCATTTCCCAACCTTGATACTTAAAATTCAGGATTCCAGTTCTATCCGTTCACCCAAATCCAAATTGTAATAAATTTAGTACCATTTAGTACTTTTCGTACACATAAATACGAATTTCCAAAATTTCCCCAATCCTATGATCCAACAGTAATCTCAATTTCAAATTTCAGGATTCCAGCTCTGTCCGTTCACTCGAATCCCTATTGTACCAAATTTAGTACTTTTCGAACACATAAGTACGAATTTCCAAAACCACCCTCATATCTCAGTCCTACACTTCACAGTAATCTTAATTCCAAATTTCAGGTTTCCAGCTACATACAAACGTTCACCCAAATCCAAATTGTACTAAATTTAGTACCATTTAGTACTTTTCGTACCCATAAGTACGAATTTTCAAAACTACCTCAATTCTACACCCCACCAGTAATCTCAATTCCAAATTTCGAGATTCCAACTATATCCGTTCACCCAAATCCCCATTGTCCCAAATTTAGTACCATTTAGTACTTTTCATTCACATAAGTAAGAATTTCCAAAACTTCCCCAGTCCTACACTCCAACAGTAATATCAATTCCAAATTTCAGGAATCCAGCTCTATCCGTTCACTCAAATCCAAATTGTGCTAAATTTAGTACCAATTATTACTTTTCGTACACTCAAGTTTCCAAAAACCCTTTGGTGCATCTTTCTTACTCTTCATCAGTGATCCTCAGTCCAAATTTGAGGAATCAAGCCCTATCCGTTCACCCAAATCGAAACTGTACCAAATTTAGTGCTATTTAGTATTTTTCGTACCCTATGTACGAATTTCCAAAACATCCACAATATTAAACTCCACCAGTAATCTCAGCTCCACATTTAGAGATTCCAGCGCTATCCGTTCACCCAAATCCCCATTATACAAAATTTAGTTCCATTTAGTACTTTCCGTACACATAAGTACTAATTTCCAAACCACCTTCATATCTCAATCCTACACCTCAACAGTAATATTAATTCCAATTTCAGGTTTCCAGCTCTATCCGTTCATTCAAATCCAAATTGTACTAAATTTAGCACCATTTAGTACTTTTCGTACCCATAAGTACGAATTTTCAAAACTACCTCAATCCTACACCCCACCAGTAATCTCAATTCCAAATTTCGAGATTCCAGCTATTATCCGTTCACCCAAATCCCCATTGTATCAAATTTAGTACTATTTATTACTTTTCATACACATAAGTACGAATTTCCAAAAGTTCTTCAATCCTACACTCCAACAGTAATCTCAATTCCAAATATCAGGATTCCAGCTCTATCCGTTCACCCAAATCCCTATTGTACCAAATTTAGTACTATTTAGTACTTTTCGTACACATAAGCACGAATTTCCAAAACTACCCTCATATCTCAATCCTACACTACAACAGTAACCTTAATTCCAAATTTCAGGATTCCAGCTCTTTACGTTCACCCAAATCTAAATTTGTACTAAATTTAGTACTTTTCGTACACATGATTGGTAATTTTCCAACCATTTCCTTTTAGAAGCACCACTTCCCAACCTTGATTTCCATACCAAATTCCTATATTCCTGGGGCCTATTATTGATTTCATTCAAATTACAAGATTTTGAAATTGAAAATTGAATAGTTATGACTGTACATATCCATATAGGATAAAATTCTTAATTGCAAATAAATCGTGGTAATATGCACAATTCTATTGCACATTCATTGATTTGCAAACATTTAGTTATTACCAAAAAGTCAGGTCCATACAGTTTTTAGTTGTTGTTATTTCTGGCCGATTTCTGAATTTATTCCCCTAATGTTGTCTTCAACAGCAACTCATTTGTTCATTTGCGTAATTGATGTTTATACACCATTAGCACCAACTGCGACATCTGTTGCAATGGAAGATAACAAATGCCTTGTCTTTCTATTATTTAGTGGTTTACGATAAAATAAGTGCGCCTAGAAGTAAACTACAAAATTTGAAATTATGTGTGATCTCTTACGATATCAAGAAGTTATGGCATTGTTAATTTTACACATGTCTTGCAGAGGGCCAACTAAGTGAATAAGTACGTAATAGTAATGAAAAATAAGGATTTTTGTTGTTGTTATTTTTTGTGGTTCCAGGACGAATTTTCTAAAACCCGGCCTTATCTCGCACATTTGCATCAACAGTGACCCACTGGTAAAATTTCAAGCTCCTAGCTTTAGCCGTTTTGGCTGGGCGTTGATGATGAGTCAGTCAGTCAGTCAGTCAGTCAATCACTTATCACCAAGCTCATTTATATATATATATATATATCTATATATATAAATGAGCTTGGTGATAAGTGATTGACTGACTGACTGACTCATCATCAACGCCCAGCCAAAACGGCTAAAGCTAGGAGCTTGAAATTCTACCAGTGGGTCACTGTTGATGCAAATGTGCGAGATAAGGCCGGGTTTTAGAAAATTCGTCCTGGAACCACAAAAATAACAACAACAAAAATCCTTATTTTTCATTACTATTACGTACTTATTCACTTAGTTGGCCCTCTGCAAGACATGTGTCAAATTAACAATGCTATAACTTCATGATACCGTAAACGATCACACATAATTTCAAATTTTGTAGTTTACTTCTAGGCGCACTTATTTTATCGTAAACTACTAAATAATAGAAAGACAAGACATTTGTTATCTTCCATTGCAACAGATGTCGCAGTTGGTGATAATGATATAAACATCAATTACGCGAAAAATACAAACCGATCCTGATTTAGTTTTCACATAACAGGTGTCGCACAAAAGATTTTCATTCGTTAATATACAGTTAGAAAAGATGATTACAAACGATGCATTTGTAAAAATTTTGATTTTCAATTTAAAATTAAAACAAAAATTCTTTCAATAAATGATGTTGGGTTTGTTGAACAAATGAGTTGCTGTTGAAGACAACATTAGGGGAATAAATTCAGAAATCGGCCAGAAATAACAACAACTAAAAACTGTTTGGACCTCACTTTTTGGTAATAAATAAATGTTTGCAAATCAATGAAAGTGCAATAGAATTGTGCATATTACCACGATTTATTTGCAATTAAGAATTTTATCGTATATGGAGATGTACAGTTATAACTATTCAATTTCAAAATCTGTAATTTGAAGAAATCGCTAAATAATTAATGAAATCAATAATAGGCCCCAGGAATATAGGAATAGAGGAATTTGGTATGGAAATCAAGGTTGGGAAATGGTGTTTCTAAAAGGAAATGCAAAATTACCAATCATGTGTACGAAAAGTACTAAATGGTACAAAATTTAGTACAATTTAGATTTTGGTGAACGTAAATAGCTGGAAACCTGAAATTTGGAATTAAGGTTACTGTTGTAGTGTAGGATTGAGATATGAGGGTAGTTTTGGAAATTCGTGCTTATGTGTACCAAAAGTACTTAATAGTACTAAATTTGGTACAATAGTAATTTGGGTGAACGGATAGAGCTGAAATCCTGATATTTGGAATTGAGATTACTGTTGGAGTGTAGGATTGAAGAACTTTTGGAAATTCGTACTTATGTGTATGAAAAGTACTAAATGGTACTAAATTTGATACAATGGGGATTTGGGTGAACGGATAATAGCTGGAATCTCGAAATTTGGAATTGAGATTACTAGTGGGGTGTAGGATTGAGGTAGTTTTGAAAATTCTTACTTATGGATACGGAAAGTACTAAATGGTACTAAATTTAGTACAATTTGGATTTGAATGAACGGATAGAGCTGGAAACCTGAAATTTGGAATTAATATTACTGTTGAAGTGTAGGATTGAGATATGAGGGTGGTTTTGGAAATTAGTACTTATGTGTACGGAAAGTACTAAATGGAACTAAATTTTGTATAATGGGGATTTGTGTGAACGGATAGCGCTGGAATCTCTAAATTTGGAACTGAGATTACTGGTGGAGTTTAGTATTGTGGAAGTTTTGGAAATTCGTACATAGGGTACGAAAAATCCTAAATAGCACTAAATTTGGTACAGTTTCGATTTGGGTGAACGGATAGAGCTTGATTCCTCAAATTTGGACTGAGGATCACTGATGAAGAGTAAGAAAGATGCACCAAAGGGTTTTTGGAAACTTGAGTGTACGAAAAGTACTAAATGGTACTAAATTTAGTACAATTTGGATTTGGGTGAACGGATAGAGCTGGATTCCTGAAATTTGGAATTGATATTACTGTTGGAGTGTAGGACTGGGGAAGTTTTGGAAATTCTTACTTATGTGAATGAAAAGTACTAATTGGTACTAATTTTGGGACAATGGGGATTTGGGTGAACGGATATAGTTGGAATCTCGAAATTTGGAATTGAGATTACTGGTGGGGTGTAGAATTGAGGTAGTTTTGAAAATTCGTACTTATGGGTACGAAAAGTACTAAATGGTACTAAACTTAGTACAATTTGGATTTCGGTGAACGTATGTATGTAGCTGGAAACCTGAAATTTGGAATTAAGATTACTGTGAAGTGTAGGACTGAGATATGAGGGTGGTTTTGGAAATTCGTACTTATGTGTTCGAAAAGTACTAAATTTGGTACAATAGGGATTCGAGTGAACGGACAGAGCTGGAATCCTGAAATTTGAAATTGAGATTACTGTTGGAGCATAGGATTGTGGAAATTTTGGAAATTCGTATTTATGTGTACGAAAAGTACTAAATTTATTACAATTTGGATTTGGGTGAACGGATAGAACTGGAATCCTGAATTTTAAGTATTTTAATTTTATTTATTTTAATTTAAAGTATGAATTTTTGTAAACGGAAAGAGTTAGAATTTGCAACCCGTTCGCGGTAGGCTATAGAGGTAGAATTTGGATTTTGGTGACGGATAGTGATAGAGTCCTGAAATTTGAAATTAGGATTACTATTGGAGTGTAGGACTGAGGTAGTAAGGGTACGAAAAGTACTAAGTGGTACTACCTGTGGTACAATTTGGATTTGGGGGAACGGATAGAGCTGGAATCCTGGAATTTGGTCAGAATGCTGTTGGAGTATAGGATTGAGATGGAAGTAGTTTCTGAAATTCGTACTTATGGGTACGAAATGTACCAAATGGTACAACTTGGATTTGAGTGCACGGATAGCGCTGGAATCCTGTTATTTGGAATTATGGTTACTGTTGAAGTGAAGGATTAAGGTTGTTTTGGAAAATCGAATTGTACAGAATTTGGTATAATTTGTTTTTGTGTAAAGGGGTTTTTGGAAATTCGTCGTAGAAAGGTATGAAAAGTGCTAACGTGTACTAAATATGGAATCCATTGTATTAGGCAAACGCGAAGAGCTAGAAATCTGAAATTTTGAACGAATGGTCATTGATGGAGAGTTAGGAAGATGTACCAAAGGGTATTTAGAAACTCGACCTATAAGTGTACGAAAAGTACTAAAAGTTTCTAAATTTGGTACCAATTGCATATTTTTAATGGATAAAGCTAGAATCTTTAAATTTGGTATGGGAATCAAGGTTGGGAAATGGCGTTGAAATAAGGAAATGGTTTTGGAAGTTCGTATTTATGATTACGAGCAGTACTAAATTTGGATTTGGGTGAACGGATAGAGCTGGAATCCTAAAGTTTTGAATTAAGATTACTGTAGGGGTGTAGGATTGAGATAGTTTTGGAAATTCGTACCTTTGGGTACAAAAAGTACTAAATGGTACTAAATTTGGTACAATTTGGATTTGGATGAACGGATAGAGCTGGAATTCTGAAATTTGGAACTAACATTACTGCCGGACAGTAGAATTGAGGTAGTTTTGGAAATTCGTACTTATGGGTACAGAAAGCACTAAATTTGGTACAATTTGAATTTTAGTAAACGGATAGTGTTGGAATTAGGAATTAAGGTTACTGTAGGAGTGTAGTATTGAGGAAATTTTGAAAAGTCGTAAGTATGGGTAAGAGAAGTACTAAATGGTACTAAATATGGTACAATATGGATTTGGGTGAACGGGTAGAGCTGGAATCCTGAAATTTGTGTTTGGGAAAGAAATGGTACTAAATTTGATACAATTTGGATTCGGGTGAATTAATAGAGCAGGAATCCTGAAATTTGGAATTACGATTACAGTCGAAGAGTAGGATTCAGATTGTTTTGAAAAAGCAAACTTATGGTTACGAAAAGCACTAAATGGTACTAAATTTAGTACAATTTGTATGTAGGTGAACGGATAGCGGTGGAATCCTCCAATTTGAAAGTATGATTATTGTAGACCTATTGCGTTGAGGAAGTTTTGAAAATTGGTACGAAAATTGTAAATTGTTCTAAATTTAGTACAATTTTAATTTGGTTTAACGGATAGAGTTTGAATCCTGAAATTTTGAATTAAGATTACTACTAAAGTGAAGGATTGAGGTAGTTTTGGAAAATCTTACTTATGGGTACGAAGAGTTCGACTTGATACTAAGTTTGGTACAATTTGGAATTGGACGAACGGATACAGCTGGAATCTTGAGATCTGTAATTATTATGGAATTTACTGTAATTATTTTGTATTAATGTCCGTGTATGGCTGAGATATGTCCTCGAAATACGTACCATAAGTATACGAAAATAACTTAATGGTACTCAATAATTTAATGTGTAAGGGTGAGATACGGCTGATCTTTTTGAAAATCGAACTTAAGGGGTACGTACAGTACTAAGATAAAAATAAATATTTATTAAAATTGGTATTAGTGCGACCAAATTTTCAGTGTTTGTCATTTCCATATTATATATTGTTTATTTGTTTTTTTATATCCTTTCCGCATACGAAGTAGCGGGCATTTTGCTATAACACATATTTTGCTCTGCAGAAAAATTGCAATTTTCAATACATTTACTATTCAGTGAAAAAAAATCTGCGTTTTTGAATAATGGTTATTGAATGATTATAGTATAGTAGATTTCTATTAAGCTGAATATTTTAAGACAAAATAATTAATTAATGACCTGTTTCTCTAAAATGATTCGAAATTAAGTCCGTTCGAATTACTAGCAACCAAACTCCTGTTGTTGTAGAAAATATTCGTTTGAATGAAAACAAACATGACTCATAAATTTTTATATATTTTTCAAAAAAAAAGTTTGGTAGTAGTTTGAACGAATTTGTATATTTATCGTATTAATGAAACTGGACATAAATGTTCTTATTATAAAGTTTGTCGATTTTAGAATTTTTTGTTATACCCTACACCACACTGTGTTAAGGGGTATTATCAATATGTGCATTTGTATGTAACATGCAAAAGGAAACGAAATAGGTCAATGGTTGCTTTCGAAGATCTACATAGCATCACATTCTGAGTCCACTTATACGTTCCCGTCCATCCGTTAATGCACTTTTGTCGCATTTATTATCCTATCCGGGTTAAAATTTATGATGGTCGCAATTTTGACCAAAGGACTATAGCTATTGCTATTGACGAGAATCAGTTGAGATTTGGATATAGCTCCCATATATTCTCCCGATTCCGTATATTCTATCCACCAAACAACCAAATGTTAAAGGAATATGTAGTTTTAACAACAGTCGTTGAGAATATAGTTTTAAAAATACTACGGCGAACATTTTTTGAAAACAAAATTTTGATGTTGATAGCTTCTAGCTACTTCTACGCGGCATCCATAAAGCAAAATTAACACAAATTGATTAATCGATTTATGTAGTTCTATTTGAAAACCACATGTATGATTTTTAGAAGGAATATGTGGTAAAGCCTTAAACTGTCGTACTTTACTGGATAAAGAATTTGTAAATAGGAACGGGTGAAACTATACTCTGCATTTCAATTTATTTATTTATTATCCTCCTTTATATTGGTGTGAATTCTCCGCTAACGAAGTAGCGGGCACTTGCTAGTATATATATATATACATATATATATATATATATCTATATATATAAATGAGCTTGGTGATAAGTGATTGACTGACTGACTGACTCATCATCAACGCCCAGCCAAAACGGCTAAAGCTAGGAGCTTGAAATTTTACCAGTGGGTCACTGTTGATGCAAATGTGCGAGATAAGGCCGGGTTTTAGAAAATTCGTCCTGCAACCACAAAAAATAACAACAACAAAAATCCTTATTTTCATTACTATTACGTACTTATTCACTTAGTTGGCCCTCTGCAAGACATGTGTAAAATTAACAATGCAATAACTTCTTGATATCGTAAGAGATCACACATAATTTCAAATATTGTAGTTTACTTCTAGGCGCACTTATTTTATCGTAAACCACTAAATAATAGAAAGACAAGACATTTGTTATCTTCCATTGCAACAGATGTCGCAGTTGGTGCTAATGGTGTATAAACATCAATTACGCAAATGAACAAATGAGTTGCTGTTGAAGACAACATTAGGGGAATATATTCAGAAATCGGCCAGAAATAACAACAACTAAAAACTGTATGGACCTGACTTTTTGGTAATAACTAAATGTTTGCAAATCAATGAAAGTGCAATAGAATTGTGCATATTACCACGATTTATTTGCAATTAAGAATTTTATCGTACATGGAGATGTACAGTTATAACTATTCAATTTCAAAATCTGTAATTTGAAGAAATCGCTAAATAATTAATGAAACCAATAATAGGCCCCAGGAATATAGGAATATAGGAATTTGGTATGGAAATCAAGGTTGGGAAGTGGTGCTTCTAAAAGGAAATGGTTTGGAAAATTACCAATCATGTGTACGAAAAGTACTAAATTTAGTACAATTTAGATTTGGGTGAACGTAAAGAGCTGGAAACCTGAAATTTGGAATTAAGGTTACTGTTGTAGTGTAGGATTGAGATATGAGGGTAGTTTTGGAAATTCGTGCTTATGTGTACGAAAAGTACTAAATAGTACTAAATTTGATACAATGGGGATTTGGGTGAACGGATAATAGCTGGAATCTCGAAATTTGGAATTGAGATTACTGGTGGGGTGTAGGATTGAGGTAGTTTTGAAAATTCGTACTTATGGGTACGAAAAGTACTAAATGGTGCTAAATTTAGTACAATTTGGATTTGAATGAACGGATAGAGTTGGAAACCTGAAATTTGGAATTAATATTACTGTTGAAGTGTAGGATTGAGATATGAAGGTGGTTTTGGAAATTAGTACTTATGTGTACGGAAAGTACTAAATGGAACTAAATTTTGTATAATGGGGATTTGGGTGAACGGATAGCGCTGGAATCTCTAAATTTGGAACTGAGATTACTGGTGGAGTTTAATATTGTGGAAGTTTTGGAAATTCGTAGGGTACGAAAAATACTAAATAGCACTAAATTTGGTACAGTTTCGATTTGGGTGAACGGATAGGGCTTGATTCCTCAAATTTGGACTGAGGATCACTGATGAAGAGTAAGAAAGATGCACCAAAGGGTTTTTGGAAACTTGAGTGTACGAAAAGTAATAATTGGTACTAAATTTAGTACAATTTGGATTTGAGTGAACGGATAGAGCTGGATTCCCGAAATTTGGAATTGATATTACTGTTGGAGTGTAGGATTGAAGAACTTTTGGAAATTCTTACTTTTGTGAATGAAAAGTACTAAATGGTACTAAATTTGGGACAATGGGGATTTAAGTGAACGGATATAGTTGGAATCTCGAAATTTGGAATTGAGATTACTGGTGGGGTGTAGAATTGAGGTAGTTTTGAAAATTCGTACTTATGGGTACGAAAAGTACTAAATAGTACTAAATTTGGTACAATAGGGATTTGGGTGAACGGATAGAGCTGGAATCCTGATATTTGGAATTGAGATTACTTTTGGAGTGTAGGATTGAAGAACTTTTGGAAATTCTTACTTTTGTGAATGAAAAGTACTAAATGGTACTAAATTTGGGACAATGTGGATTTAAGTGAACGGATATAGTTGGAATCTCGAAATTTGGAATTGAGATTACTGGTGGGGTGTAGAATTGAGGTAGTTTTGAAAATTCGTACTTATGGGTACGAAAAGTACTAAATGGTACTAAATTTAGTACAATTTGGATTTGGGTGAACGTATGTATGTAGGTGGAAACCTGAAATTTGGAATTAAGATTACTGTGAAGTGTAGCACTGAGATATGAGGGTGGTTTTGGAAATTCGTACTTATGTGTTCGAAAAGTACTAAATTTGGTACAATAGGGATTCGAGTGAACGGACAGAGCTGGAATCCTGAAATTTGAAATTGAGATTACTGTTGGATCATAGGATTGGGGAAATTTTGGAAATTCGTATTTATGTGTACGAAAAGTACTAAATGGTACTAAATTTATTACAATTTGGATTTGGGTGAACGGATAGAACTGGAATCCTGAATTTTAAGTATCAAGGTTGGGAAATGGCGTTGAAATAAGGAAATGGTTTTGGAAGTTCGTATTTATGATTACGAGCAGTACTAAATTTGGATTTGGGTGAACGGATAGAGCTGGAATCCTAAAGTTTTGAATTAAGATTACTGTAGGGGTGTAGGATTGAGATAGTTTTAGAAATTCGTACCTTTGAGTACGAAAAGTACTAAATGGTACTAAATTTGGTACAATTTGGATTTGGATGAACGGATAAAGCTGGAATTCTGAAATTTGGAACTAAGATTACTGTCGGACAGTAGAATTGAGGTAGTATTGGAAATTCGTACTTATGGGTACAGAAAGCACTATATTCGGTACAATTCGAATTTTAGTAAACGGAGAGTGTTGGAATTAGGAATTAAGATTACTGTAGGAGTGTAGTATTGAGGAAATTTTTAAAAGTCGTACGTGTGCGTACGAGAAGTACTAAATGGTACTAAATATGGTACAATGTGGATTGGGGTGAACGGGTAGAGCTGGAATCCTGAAATTTTTGTTTGGGAAAGAAATGGTACTAAATTTGATACAATTTGGATTCGGGTGAATTAATAGAGCTGGAATCCTGAAATTTGGAATTACGATTACAGTCGAAGAGTAGGATTCAGGTTGTTTTGAAAAAGCAAACTTATGGTTACGAAAAGCACTAAATGGTACTAAATTTAGTACAATTTGTATGTAGGTGAACGGATAGCGGTGAAATCCTGCAATTTGAAAGTATGATTATTGTAGCCCTGTTGCGTTGAGGAAGTTTTGAAAATTGGTACGAAAATTCTAAATTGTTCTAAATTTAGTAAAATTTTAATTTGGTTTAACGGATAGAGTTTGAATCCTGAAATTTGGAAGTAAGATTACTACTAAAGTGAAGGATTGAGGTAGTTTTGGAAAATCTTTCTTATGGGTACGAAGAGTTCGACTTGATACTAAGTTTGGTACAATTTGGAATTGGACGAACGGATACAGCTGGAATCTTGAGATTTGGAATTACTGTAATTATTATGGAATTTACTGTAATTATTTTGTATTAATGTCCGTGTATGGCTGAGATATGTCGTCGAAATACGTACCATAAGTATACGAAAATTACTTAATGGTACTCAATTTGTTTTTGGGTGTAGGGACAGTGCTGCAATTTTTATTTTTTGGAGTTAGGGTGTGTATTGGTGTGCATGCTGTTAATGTGTAAGGGTGAGATACGGCTGATCTTTTTTAAAAACGAACTTAAGGGGTACGTACAGTACTAAGATAAAAATAAATATTGATTAAAATTGCTATTAGTGCGACCAAATTTTCAGTGTTTGTCATTTCCATATTATATATTGTTTATTTGTTTTTTATATCCTTTCCGCATACGAAGTAGCGGGCATTTTGCTAGTCTATATATATAAATGAGCTTGGTGATAAGTGATTGACTGACTGACTGACTGACTCATCATCAACGCCCAGCCAAAACGGCTAAAGCTAGGAGCTTGAAATTTTACCAGTGGGTCACTGTTGATGCAAATGTGCGAGATAAGGCCGGGTTTTAGAAAATTCGTCCTGGAACCACAAAAAATAACAACAACAAAAATCCTTATTTTTCATTATTATTACGTACTTATGCACTTAGTTGGCCCTCTGCAAGACATGTGTCAAATTAACAATGCTATAACTTCATGATACCGTAAACGATCACACATAATTTCAAATTTTGTAGTTTACTTTTAGGCGCACTTATTTTACCGTAAACCACTAAATAATAGAAAGACAAGACATTTGTTATCTTCCATTGCAACAGATGTCGTGAATAACTAAATGTTTGCAAATCAATGAAAGTGCAATAAAATTGTGCATACTACCACTATTTATTTGCAATTAAGAATTTTATCGTATATGGAGATGTACAGTCATAACTATTCAATTTCAAAATCTGTAATTTGAAGAAATCGATAACTAATTAATGAAATCAATAATAGGCCCCAGGAATATAGGAATTTGGTATGGAAATCAAGGTTGGGAAGTGGTGCTTCTAAAAGGAAATGGTTTGGAAAATTACCAATCATGTGTACGAAAAGTATTACTATAATGGTACTAAATTTAGTACAATTTAGATTTGGGTGAACGTAAAGAGCTGGAAACCTGAAATTTGGAATTAAGGTTACTGTTGTAGTGTAGGATTGAGATATGAGGGTAGTTTTGGAAATTCGTGCTTATGTGTATGAAAAGTACTAAATGGTACTAAATTTGATACAATGGGGATTTGGGTGAACGGATAATAGCTGGAATCTCGATATTTGGAATTGAGATTACAGGTGGGGTGTAGGATTGAGGTAGTTTTGAAAATTCGTACTTATGGGTACGAAAAGTACCAAATGGTACTAAATTTAGTACAATTTGGATTTGAATGAACGGATAGAGCTGGAAACCTGAAATTTGGAATTAATATGACTGTTGAAGTGTAGGATTGAGATATGAGGGTAGTTTTGGAAATTAGTACTTATGTGTACGAAAAGTACTAAATAGTACTAAATTTGGTACAATAGGGATTTGGGTGAACGGATAGAGCTGGAATCCTGATATTTGGAATTGAGATTACTGTTGGAGTGTAGGATTGAAGAACTTTTGGAAATTCGTACTTATGTGTATGAAAAGTACTAAATGGTACTAAATTTGATACAATGGGGATTTGGGTGAACGGATAAAAGCTGGAATCTCGAAATTTGGAATTGAGATTACTGGTGGGGTGTAGGATTGAGGTAGTTTTGAAAATTCGTACTTATGGGTACGAAAAGTACTAAATGGTACTAAATTTAGTGCAATTTGGATTTGGGTGAACTTATGTATGTAGCTGGAAACCTGAAATTTGGAATTAAGATTACTGTGAAGTGTAGGACTGAGATATGAGGGTGGTTTTGGAAATTCGTACTTATGTGTTCGAAAAGTACTAAATTTGGTACAATAGGGATTCGAGTGAACGGACAGAGCTGGAATCCTGAAATTTGAAATTGAGATTATTGTTGGAGCATAGGATTGGGGAAATTTTGGAAATTCGTATTTATGTGTACGAATAGTACTAAATGGTACTAAATTTAGTACAATTTAGATTTGGGTGAAAGGAAAGAGCTGGAAACCTGAAATTTGGAATTAATATTACTGTTGAAGTGTAGGATTGAGATATGAGGGTGGTTTTGGAAAGTACTAAATGGAACTAAATTTTGTATAATGGGTATTTGGGTGAACGGATAGCTCTTGAATCTCGAAATTTGGAACTGGGATTACTGGTGGAGTTTAGTATTGTGGAAGTTTTGGAAATTCGTACATAGGGTACGAAAAATACTAAATAGCACTAAATTTGGTACAGTTTCGATTTGGGTTAACGGATAGAGTTTGATTCCTCAAATTTGGACTGAGGATCACTGATGAAGAGTAAGAAATATGCACCAAAGGGTTTTTGGAAACTTGAGTGTACGAAAAGTACTAAATGGTACTAAATTTAGTACAATTTGGATTTGGGTGAACGGATAGAGCTGGATTCCTGAAATTTGGAATTGATATTACTGTTGGAGTGTAGGACTGGGGAAGTTTTGGAAATTCTTACTTATGTTAATGAGAAGTACTAAATTTGGGACAATGGGGATTTGGGTGAACAGATATAGTTGGAATCTCGAAATTTGGAATTGAGATTACTGGTGGGGTGTAGAATTGAGGTAGTTTTGAAAATTCGTACTTATGGGTACGAAAAGTACTAAATGGTACTAAATTTAGTGCAATTTGGATTTGGGTGAACGTATGTATGTAGCTGGAAACCTGAAATTTGGAATTAAGATTACTGTGAAGTGTAGGACTGAGATATGAGGGTGGTTTTGGAAAGTCGTACTTATGTGTTCGAAAAGTACTAAATTTGGTACAATAGGGATTCGAGTGAACGGACAGAGCTGGAATCCTGAAATTTGAAATTGAGATTATTGTTGGAGCATAGGACTGGGGAAATTTTGGAAATTCGTATTTATGTGTACGAATAGTACTAAATGGTACTAAATTTATTACAATTTGGATTTGGGTGAACGGATAGAACTGGAATCCTGAATTTTAAGTATTTTAATTTTATTTATTTTAATTTAAAGTATGAATTTTAGTAAACGGAAAGAGTTAGAATTTGAAACCCGTTCGCGGTAGGCTATAGAGTAGAATTTGGATTTGGGTGACGGATAGTGTTTGAGTCCTGAAATTTGAAATTAGGATAACTATTGGAGTGTAGGACTGAGGTAGTAAGGGTACGAAAATTACTAAGTGGTACTACCTGTGATACAATTTGGAATCCTGGAATTCGGTCAGACTGCTGTTGGAGTATAAGATTGAGATGGAAGTAGTTTTTGAAATTCGTACTTATGGGTACGAAATGTACCAAATGGTACAACTTGGATTTGAGTGCACGGATAGCGCTGGAATCCTGTTATTTGGAATTATGATTACAGTTTAAGTGAAGGATTAAGGTTGTTTTGGAAAATCGAATTGTACAGAATTTGGTACAATTTGTTTTTGTGTAAAGGGGCTTTTGGAAATTCGTCGTAGAAAGGTACGAAAAGTGCTAAAGTGTACTAAATATGGAATCCATTGTATTAGGCAAACGCGAAGAGCTAGAATTCTGAAATTTTGAACGAGTGGTCATTGGTGGAGAGTTAGGAAGATGTACCAAAGGGTATTTAGAAACTCGACCTATAAGTGTACGAAAAGTACTAAAAGTTTCTAAATTTGGTACCAATTGCATATTTTTAATGGATAAAGCTAGAATCTTCAAATTTGGTATGGGAATCAAGGTTGGGAAATGGCGTTGAAATAAGGATATGGTTTTGGAAGTTCGTTTTTATGATTACGAGCAGTAATAAATTTGGATTTGGGTGAACGGATAGAGATGGAATCCTAAAGTTTTGAATTAAGATTACTGTAGGGGTGTAGGATTGAGATAGTTTTGGAAATTCGTACCTTTGGGTACGAAAAGTACTAAATGGTACTAAATTTGGTACAATTTGGATTTGGATGAACGGAACTAAGATTACTGCCGGACAGTAGAATTTAGGTAGTTTGGAAATTCGTACTTATGGGTACGAAAACCACTAAATTTGGTACAATTTGAATTTTAGTAAACGGATAGTGTTGGAATTAAGATTACTGTAGGAGTGTAGTATTGAGGAAATTTTGAAAAGTCGTACGTATGGATACGAGAAGTACTAAATATGGTACAATATAGATTTGGGTGAACGTGTAGACCTGGAATCCTGAAAATTTTGTTTGGGAATGAAATGGTACTAAATTTGATACAATTTGGATTCTGGTGAATTAATAGAGCTGGAATCCTGAAATTTGGAATTACGATTACAGTCGAAGAGTAGGATTCAGGTTGTTTTGAAAAAGCAAACTTATGGTACTAAATTTAATACAATTTGTATGTAGGTGAACGGATAGCGGTGGAATCCTGCAATTTGAAAGTATGATTATTGTAGCCCTGTTGCGTTGAGGAAGTTTTGAAAATTGGTACGAAAATTCTAAATTGTTCTAAATGTTGTACAATTTTAATTTGGTTTAACGGATAGAGTTTGAATCCTGAAATTTGGAAGTAAGATTACTACTAAAGTGATGGATTGAGGTAGTTTTGGAAAATCTTACTTATGGATACGAAGAGTTTGACTTGATACTAAGTTTGGTACAATTTGGAATTGGACGAACGGATACAGCTGGAATCTTGAGATTTGGAAATACTGTAATTATTATGGAATTTACTGTAATTATTTTGTATTAATGTCGGTGTATGGATGAGATATATCGTCGAAATACGTACCATAAGTATACGAAAATTATTTAATGGTACTCAATTTGTTTTTGGGTGTAGGGACAGTGCTGGAATTTTTATTTTTTGGAGTTAGGGTGTGTATTGGTGTGCAACGTTGATCTCGCTGTTAATGTGTAAGGGTGAGATACGGCTGATCTTTTTGAAAATCGATCTTTTCGAAATCGATCTTTTCGAAAATCGAAAAAAGGGTACGTACAGTACTAAGATAAAAATAAATATTGATTAAAATTGATTAAAATTGGTATTAGTGCGACCAAATTTTCAGTGTTTGTCATTTCCATATTATATATTGTTTATTTGTTTTTTATATGCTTTCCGCATACGAAGTAGCGGGCATTTTGCTAGTATATATATATATATATAAATCGTTATATTTTGCTATTATATACGGTAATATATTATATACCGTAAATTATCACAAATAATTTCAAATTTTGTAGTTTATTTCTAGGCGCAGGTTTTATCGTATCATTTTATCGCATATATATATATATATATATATATATATATATATATATATAACAACAAAAATCGTTATATTTTGCTATTATATACCGTAACATTTAAATATAGCGTGAAGTATCACAAATAATTTCAAATTTTGTAGTTTACTTCTAGGCGCAGGTTTTATCGTATCATTTATCGCAAACCACCAAATTATAAAACCACATTAGAAGTTTTTCTTCCGTTTCAACAGATGTCGCAACCGATCCAGATTTACGTGTCTGGAGTAATTTTGTTTTCACTTGTCGCACAACAGATATTCTTTTTTAAACAAAAAAATTATTACCAACGAATTTGGAAAATTTAATTTTTAATTTAAGATTAAAACCAAATTTAGTTTAATAAAGTTAAGTTTTTTACTGTTTCATATATCATTAAGGCAATAAAATCAGAAATCTGCCAGAAATAACAACAACAAAAACTGTATGTACTTGATTTCTTGGCCTTGGTCTCAATGTTTGTTTTCAGTCGAACAACCATTTTCTACACCGAAAGGCGTTTGGTAGTAATTCGAACGAATTTGATTTCGGATCGTCTTAGAAATCAAAGATATTATAGTCATTATTCAAAGCACAAATTTGTTTTTCACTGAACACTAATTTTAAATGTAAGTTGTATGAATAGGGTACTTTACACGATATGAAAAAATACATTTCGAAATGTCATATTTTATTAGTATGTTTGCCATTGATCTTTATTAAGTTTCGCATATTAGTGGAGGGTATTTTTCCAGGTTTTTTCCTCAGATGAATCCATAATTTTTTTGTAAATAAGATTTATTTACGTCTAGTATGTCTTGTCTCGGTAGATTTTATATTGTATTTACTTTTTTGATTTTCAGGTTCCAAAAACCACAATTTTGACGTTGTCCTTAAATAAGTTGTAGAGATCTTCAAATAAACCTCAGCAAACGTATTTTACCTAAAGCCATTGCTTCATATACAACCCTTTGCAATAGACAAATTAAATATACGTATAGACATCGGGTTTGTTGACAGAAGAACTCAATTAAAAAAACTACAATAAATACAATTCTATAAAGTTACTTTTTGACGGAATCTAAATCCCCGGATAAAAATGAAAAAGAAAATCTTGCCAGTTTTCTCAAAAATCGCCTTCGAAAAATATTCAGTATTTTGGTTTGAGTCTGTTGACTGCACACAGCATGACTAACATTTTCTCTATACAATTCGTTTGTCTATGCCAATACCATAACTACAGTTCTCCGAAGTTTTCAGTATGTATTAAATTTTTATTTTCCAGGGTTGTAGGACTTACTTTTTGGGTCCCCTCGTAATAATACAACATAATGTTCGTCTCATTAGAACATATAACGTCATCAAAGTACTTTAAAGTGCATGAAATCTTCTCTGTAGAAAATTCTTTTCCCTATATTTTACGGGGAGAGCAGTGGTTTTTCCTATCCCTTCGTGATTATGCTTTTTTGACTTTTTCATGTAACGCACATATTCCAAAATCGTTTTCAATTACAAAACCAAAATTTGATTCTGGTTTGTGGTCTATTATTGATTTCCTAAATTATTTGGTGACGAAAAGTTATAGATTCTATATTTCTATATACCAAGAACACCATAAAAATGCTTAATTGCATACAAATCGTGGGAATATTCACAATTTTATTGCACTTTAACTGATTTGAAAATATTTAGACCAAGGCCAAGAATCAAGTACATACAGTTTTTGTTGTTGTTATTTCCGACAGATTTCTGATTTTATTGCCAGTATAAAACTTAACATTATTGAACTAAATTTTGTTTTAATCTTAAATTAAAAATTAAAGTTTCCAAATTCGTTGGTATTAATTTTTGTTTAAAAAAGAAAATCTATTGTGGGTCATTTGTTAAGTGAAAACAAAATTACTCCAGACACCTAAATCTGGATCGGTTGGTTTTTACTGCTTACATTACGTTAATACTATACAATTGCGACATCTGTTGAAACGGAAGAAAAGCTTCTAATGTGGTTTTATAATTTAGTGGTTTGCGATAAAATGATATGATAAATCCTGCGCTAGAAGTAAACTACAAAATTTGAATTTATTTGTGATAATTGACGGTATATAATATGTTACGGTATATAATAGCAAACTATAACGATTTTTGTTGTTATATATCTATATATTATTTTTATTATTTATTAATAGATTGACAGTTTACAATTTTATATATATATGTACATAAGAATACTTAGTATAAAATGCAATCTATACTTGGCGTAGCGAGAATGCTGTATGCCACTAATGAACAAAAGTGTATATTTCATTAGGAGTTAAAATTAGTCAATAAAAGTTGTCTATACCTTATACAGTTTTCTAAGTATAAATAAAGAGAGTATAAATTCGTGCCATTTAATATAGATAGAACTTCATTTTCATTTAATAATATTTTGTTAAAGTGAATTTTTCTAAATTCCTTATAAACAGGACATATACCAATGAAGTGAAATGTATTTTCCGGTTCATTGGTGTTACATATGGAACAAATGCCATCAGTGTTATTTTTAAAAGCTTTTGCATTTAAATCAAGTAGCCCAGCCCAGTATGAGCATAATGGTAAACTATTGTTCGAAAAATTATAGTTCAAGGTTTGGCATAAATTTGACCATTCCTTTGCCCATGAAATTTTCAGTTCCAAGATCTCCACAGCTAAGATGCGTGGTAAACGATTCTCATTCAGTTGGAGAACTTTATTTATATATGAAAAGTGCGTTTTGAGTGTGGCAGAGTAAAGGGAATTTAGTCCAGTTTCAAGATATAATACGTAGTTGGGAGTATTATTAGGTAAATAAAGCATTTTCTTGATAAAAAAGCGAAACAACTTTTCAACATCATCATATTTATGGAAGCCCCAAACTTGCGCAGCATAGCATAGTATGGATTTTGAGCATGTTTCGAATATTTTGAGTTTATTGTTTTTGGAAATTTTTGGATTTTGTATATATTTGGACCATGCCGAATTGATAGCAATTTTGGCGGTGGAAAGTTTATCTTTAAGGTGTCTTTTAAATGAAAGGTTGTATGTAATATCCACACCAAGATATTTATAATTGTTAACAATCTCAATATTTTGACTGTGAAAATGAAATTGAAGATTCGAGGAGAAACGTGTACCCTTTCGAAATATCATAATTTTTGATTTCGCTAAATTAACTTTTAGGCTCCATTGCAGACAATATTCATACAAAGCATCAATCATATTTTGTAATTCAGTAGGTGAATCAGATAACAGTACGATATCATCAGCATAGAGTAGTACTTTTATATTGACATTAGCAACGTTTATACCTCCAGGGAGGATATTTGGCAGATCATTAACGTATAGTGAAAACAAAACAGGACTTAAAATACAACCCTGTTTAACACCAGTATCAACGGAGAAGTAGTTTGAATAACTAGTGCCGTCCCATATTTTACTTCTAGTGTTGTTGTATAGTAGTTTAATTATTGTGATCATTTTTCTTGAGAGGCCTAAAGTAGCGAGTTTGTAGAATAGGCTATTTCTGGCTATAAGATCGAATGCTGAAGAAAAATCCACGAAAAAGGCATATGTGGTTTTATTTTTATATTGGTTTAAATTTACAATGTTTACAAGGTTAAAAATATTGTCTATCGTTGAATATTCCTTTCTAAACCCAGCTTGAAATTCATTCAGAATATCATGTGCTGTTAGCCAATTTGATATTCTATTCAAGAGTATTGAATTGAAGATTTTACAAATAGAATATATTAATGACAGACCTCTGTAGTTACCAGGGTCGTTTGCATCGCCCTTTTTATGCAGTGGGATAATTATAGACTCTGTAAATGAAATTGGTATATCTTCCTTTAAGAATATACAATTAAAAACATGTAAAAGATTATGTAGGAACGACCTAGGGGTATATTTAAAGAATTCATAAGGAATTCCATCCTGGCCAGGAGTTTTATTAGGCTTCAATTTTTTGACGACATTGTATAATTCATAAAATTCAAAAGGAGAATCTAGAAATGGATCTACAAAGAATGGTAAGGACCAGTTTATGTCTTGTGTATCGGAACTTTTACTCAAAAGAGAGCTGAAATGTTCCATAAAATCTTCGGCATTTAGGTTACTTTTAGATTTATTAGTACGGACTTTTAGTGATTTTGATAAGTCCCACCAGTCTTTGCTAGATTTCACAGTGTCTAGTTTTTTAATATTATTATTGAAATGGTATAATTTCTTTGTTTTGCACAGTGTATGGAAACGACTTCTAGCAGAGTAATATAGAATTCGGTTCGTATGTGTATTTTCCCTCCTGCATATCTTCAGTCTTCTACGCATTACCGATCTTGAGCGAAAACAGGACCAATCGAACCATTTTTGTCTTGGTACAAATGATTTATGATGTTGTCTCTTTATTTGTGATTGCTTTATAGAGCCAGTTATATTATCGATCATGTCGTCAGCTGAAAGATTATTAGTATGACTTAGATCGGACGATATATCGTTTAGCTTTTGAATATATTTGGTTTTGAACATATTATTCCAGTACAATCTATGTGAGACATTGTTAGTGTTATCAGTATTACTGTGTTTGGGAATTTTAATTTTGAGGCAAAGAGGCATGTGATCTGAGTACGTTTTCGAAGGAATTTGAAGGTTCTCAACATATTGCAGAAATGAATAAGAACTTATACAGTAATCTATTACGGATGTGCCCATTATGCCACAGAATGTATATTCTCCTTCGTTGTCGCCTTCAACTCTACCATTTAAAACAATGCCACCTATATTTTCAATAACATTTAAAAGTTGTTTACCTCGCGCATTTGTAGTTGTGTCTTTAGATTGTCGGTTAGAGGAAATATGAGGTACATCACTTAGTATACTGTTATCGAGAAACTGATCATTTCCCATTCGGGCATTCATATCACCCATAATACAGAAATTTGCAGGACAAAGATTTGTTAGGAATTTATTGAAATTTTCAGCATCATGCTCCAATTTGTGCAATTCAAATATATAGGTATTAAGTAGGTGGAATTTCCGTTAAATTTGGCAGATATAAACGGATAGTCGTATGAGTTAATGAATTTAATGCTAAATATCTGCTTTAGTTCACGTTTAAAACCATAGAGGCATCCACCACTAGCTCTTCCAAATCTGTTGACTTTGACTGCATCAACCCAATACGTGCAATAATTTTTAAAAAATGATGTAAAATTAGCCTGTTTATTAGCAACAACATGTGTCTCAAATAAAAAGAATATGTCAAACTCATATAAAAATTTGAGAAAGTTACCAGAATTAATGCAACTTTGTAAATTAGACACATTATAGGATATTATATGACACGAATCAAACTGCTATTGAGTGTAGGTGTTCGTATTAATACTATTTGAGTTGGCGGTTGTCTTACAAATGATATCAAAAGAATTATCTTTAATTTGTGATAAAATATTAGAGAGGTAATCAAATCAGCATCTTTCTGTGAGGAAGCAAGAATTTTACCATCAAGCCATGTGTATTTTGTGTCATTGATAAATATGCAAAATTCACCTAAGCGAACCTTAGCATTAGCTTAAGAGTTTGATAAGACCTTGGCTACTTTTCTGAGGTTAAAACGAGTTGTCTGTTCTACTGAAGTATAATCTTTTTGAATGTAGATACCTTTACCGGTCACTTTTCTTCTCGCCTCGATAACCCGTTGTGCTTGGCCATGGGTTTCGAGGGTAAAAATAAACGATTTACCAGACTTCAGCGCTCGTACGTTCGTTATGTACACATCCACGTTCAGATCATCCTTACATAATTTGACAAAATTCATTTTGGCAAATGAAATATTGTTGGCTGTTATTCCGCTCACCACTACGTTTGAAGACCTGGAACGTCTATCAATCTGCTCGATGCGGTTTGTAAGCTTTTGAACTTCTTTTTTAAGCATGGAATTCTCTGCCTTCAAGTCCTCAACTTCTTTTTTGATGGCAATCACATCCTCCTTTTTCGCAACATGCCAAATTGGCATCTAGTAGATCAGCAAGTTTGCCCCAGGAAAACACATCTTGATTTTTATCGGCACTCATATTTTGGCAAGGTAAAAATTTTTTCAGTGTACGATTCTCGTTTTCTGGCGATGTTGATGTAAACGTACGTTTATTACTCATATGTCATGCAGCATATGTTTTTCGATAAAAAACGATAACTGATCACAGCTGTTGCAATGATATCGATAACCAGCTGTAGGACAGGTTTGATAGAGGAGCACAGCTTGTTTACCTTTTTGTCTTTTGTTGTGTTAGTTGAAAAATATATTTCCAGTGGAATTACAAATCTTTTCGCGAAAATTTGTTATAAAGTTTTATAAATATCTTCACAATAAACACCGCTCAAAAGGAAAATTCTATCAGTGTGGATACGTTAACGTTTCAACTTTGTGTCGCGGTTAAAATTATTGATATTGAAGTGCGTTTTGTGTGCAAATCGGCAACGTAACTTGGAGCACGAATAAAAGCGGTCTGTATGTATATATGTGTGTTAATTAATATAAAATTGTGAATATTCCCACGATTTATTTGCAATTAAGAATTTTTATGGCGTTCTTGGTATATAGAAATGTAAAATCTATAACTTTTCGTCACCAAATAATTTAGGAAATCAGTAATAGACCACAAACCAGAATATATATATATATATATATATATATATATATATATATATATATATATATATAAATATATATGTATATATATATATATATATATATATATATATATATATATATATATATATATATATAAATATATATGTATATATATATATATATATATATATATATATATATATATATACACATATACAGAGCTTTAACAAATGTCGCACAACAGATTTTCTTTTTTTAAACAAAAAAATTATTACCAACGAATTTGGAAAATTTAATTTTTAATTTAAGATTAAAAATAATTTAGTTCAATAAAGTTAAGTTTTTTACTGTTTAAAATATCATTAAGGCAATAAAATCATATATATATATATATATGGATGTATATATATATATATATATATGTGCAAATCGGCAACGTAACTTGGAGCACGAAAAAAAACGGTCTGTATGTATATATGTGTGTTAAATAATATATATATAAAATTGTGAATATTCCCACGATTTGTTTGCAATTAAGAATTTTTATGGCGTTCTTGGTATATAGAAATTTAAAATCTATAACTTTTCGTCACCAAATAATTTAGGAAATCAGTAATAGACCACAAACCAGAATATATATATATAAATATATATATATGTATATATATATATATATATATATATATATATACATATATATATATTTATATATATATATATATATATATATATATATATATATATATATATATTCTGGTTTGTGGTCTATTACTGATTTCCTAAATTATTTGGTGACGAAAAGTTATAGATTTTACATTTCTATATACCAAGAACGCCATAAAAATTCTTAATTGCAAACAAATCGTGGGAATATTCACAATTTTATATATATATATATATATATATATATATATATATATATATATATATATATTATTTAACACACATATATACATACAGACCGCTTTTGTTCGTGCTCCAAGTTACGTTGCCGATTTGCACATATATATATATATATATATATATACATCCATATATATATATATATATGATTTTATTGCCTTAATGATATTTTAAACATATATATATATATATAGCAAAATGCCCGCTACTTCGTATGCGGAAAGGATATAAAAAAAAACAAATAAACAATATATAATATGGAAATGACAAACACTGAAAATTTGGTCGCACTAATACCAATTTTAATCAATATTTATTTTTATCTTAGTACTGTACGTACCCCTTAAGTTCGTTTTTAAAAAAGATCAGCCGTATCTCACCCTTACACATTAACAGCGAGATCAACGTTGCACACCAATACACACCCTAACTCCAAAAAATAAAAATTCCAGCACTGTCCCTACACCCAAAAACAAATTGAGTACCATTAAGTAAGTTTCGTATACTTATGGTACGTATTTCGACGACATATCTCAGCCATACACGGACATTAATACAAAATAATTACAGTAAATTCCATAATAATTACAGTAATTCCAAATCTCAAGATTCCAGCTGTATCCGTTCGTCCAATTCCAAATTGTACCAAACTTAGTATCAAGTCGAACTCTTCGTACCCATAAGAAAGATTTTCCAAAACTACCTCAATCCTTCACTTTAGTAGTAATCTTACTTCCAAATTTCAGGATTCAAACTCTATCCGTTAAACCAAATTAAAATTGTACTAAATTTAGAACAATTTAGAATTTTCGTACCAATTTTCAAAACTTCCTCAACGCAACAGGGCTACAATAATCATACTTTCAAATTGCAGGATTCCACCGCTATCCGTTCACCTACATACAAATTGTACTAAATTTAGTACCATTTAGTGCTTTTCGTAACCATAAGTTTGCTTTTTCAAAACAACCTGAATCCTACTCTTCGACTGTAATCGTAATTCCAAATTTCAGGATTCCAGCTCTATTAATTCACCCGAATACAAATTGTATCAAATTTAGTACCATTTCTTTCCCAAACAAAAATTTCAGGATTCCAGCTCTACCCGTTCACCCAAATCCACATTGTACCATATTTAGTACCATTTAGTACTTCTCGTACGTACACGTACGACTTTTCAAAATTTCCTCAATACTACACTCCTACAGTAATCTTAATTCCTAATTCCAACACTATCCGTTTACTAAAATTCAAATTGTACCGAATTTAGTGCTTTCTGTACCCATAAGTACGAATTTTCAAAACTACCTCAATTCTACACCCCACCAGTAATCTCAATTTCAAATTTCGAGATTGCAACTATATCCGTTTACCCAAATCCCCATTGTCCCAAATTTAGTACCATTTAGTACTTTTCATTCACATAAGTAAGAATTTCCAAAACTTCCCCAGTCCTACACTCCAACAGTAATATCAATTCCAAATTTCAGGAATCCAGCTCTATCCGTTCACTCAAATCCAAATTGTACTAAATTTAGTATCAATTATTACTTTTCGTAGACTCAAGTTTCCAAAAACCCTTTGGTGCATCTTTCTTACTCTTCATCAGTGATCCTTAGTCCAAATTTGAGGAATCAAGCCCTATCCGTTCACCCAAATCGAAACTGTACCAAATTTAGTGCTATTTAGTATTTTTTGTACCCTATGTACGAATTTCCAAAACTTCCACAATATTAAACTCCACCAGTAATATCAGTTCCAAATTTAGAGATTCCAGCGCTATCCGTTCACCCAAATCCCCATTATACAAAATTTAGTTCAATTTAGTACTTTCCGTACACATAAGTACTAATTTCCAAAACCACCTTCATATCTCAATCCTACACTTCAACAGTAATATTAATTCCAAATTTCAGGTTTCCAGCTCTATCCGTTCATTCAAATCCAAATTGTACTAAATTTAGCACCATTTAGTACTTTTCGTACCCATAAGTTCGAATTTTCAAAACTACCTCAATCCTACACCCCACCAGTAATCTCAATTCCAAATTTCGAGATTCCAGCTATTATCCGTTCACCCAAATCCCCATTGTATCAAATTTAGTACCATTTAGTACTTCTCATACACATAAGCACGAATTTCCAAAAGTTCTTCAATCCTACACTCCAACAGTAATCTCAATTCCAAATATCAGGATTCCAGCTCTATCCGTTCACCCAAATCCCTATTGTACCAAATTTAGTACTATTTAGTACTTTTCGTACACATAAGCACGAATTTCCAAAACTACCCTCATATCTCAATCCTACACTACAACAGTAACCTTAATTCCAAATTTCAGGTTTCCAGCTCTTTACGTTCACCCAAATCTAAATTGTACTAAATTTAGTACTTTTCGTACACATGATTGGTAATTTTCCAAACCATTTCCTTTTAGAAGCACCACTTCCCAACCTTGATTTCCATACCAAATTCATATATTCCTATATTCCTGGTGCCTATTATTGGTTTCATTAATTATTTAGCGATTTCTTCAAATTACAGATTTTGAAATTGAATAGTTATAACTGTACATCTCCATGTACGATAAAATTCTTAATTGCAAATAAATCGTGGTAATATACACAATTCTATTGCACTTTCATTGATTTGCAAACATTTAGTTATTACCAAAAAGTCAGGACAGTCAAGACAGTTTTTAGTTGTTGTTATTTCTGGCCGATTTCTGAATTTATTCCCCTAATGTTGTCTTCAACAGCAACTCATTTGTTCATTTGCGTAATTGATGTTTATACACCATTATCACCAACTGCGACATCTGTTGCAATGGAAGATAACATATGTCTTGTCTTTCTATTATTTAGTGGTTTACGATAAAATAAGTGCGCCTAGAAGTAAACTACAAAATTTGAAATTATGTGTGATCTCTTACGATATCAAGAAGTTATGGCATTGTTAATTTTACACATGTCTTGCAGAGGGCCAACTAAGTGAATAAGTACGTAATAGTAATGAAAAATAAGGATTTTTGTTGTTGTTATTTTTTGTGGTTCCAGGACGAATTTTCTAAAACTCGGCCTTATCTCGCACATTTGCATCAACAGTGACCCACTGGTAAAATTTCAAGCTCCTAGCTTTAGCCGTTTAGGCTGGGCGTTGATGATGAGTCAGTCAGTCAGTCAGTCAATCACTTATCACCAAGCTCATTTATATATATAGATATATATATATACATATACAGAGCTTTAACAAATGTCGCACAACAGATTTTCTTTTTTTAAACAAAAAAATTATTACCAACGAATTTGGAAAATTTAATTTTTAATTTAAGATTAAAAATAATTTAGTTCAATAAAGTTAAGTTTTTTACTGTTTAAAATATCATTAAGGCAATAAAATCATATATATATATATACTAGCAAAATGCCCGCTACTTCGTATGCGGAAAGGATATAAAAAAAACAAATAAACAATATATAATATGGAAATGACAAACACTGAAAATTTGGTCGCACTAATACCAATTTTAATCAATATTTATTTTTATCTTAGTACTGTACGTACCCCTTAAGTTCGTTTTTAAAAAAGATCAGCCGTATCTCACCCTTACACACTAACAGCGAGATCAACGTTGCACACCAATACACACCCTAACTACAAAAAATAAAAATTCCAGCACTGTCCCTACACCCAAAAACAAATTGAGTACCATTAAGTAATTTTCGTATACTTATGGTACGTATTTCGACGACATATCTCAGCCACAAACGGACATTAATACAAAATAATTACAGTAAATTCCATAATAATTACAGTAATTCCGAATCTCAAGATTCCAGCTGTATCCGTTCGTCCAATTCCAAATTGTACCAAACTTAGTATCAAGTCGAACTCTTCGTACCCATAAGAAAGATTTTCCAAAACTACCTCAATCCTTCACTTTAGTAGTAATCTTACTTCCAAATTTCAGGATTCAAACTCTATCCGTTAAACCAAATTAAAATTGTACTAAATTTAGAACAATTTAGAATTTTCGTACCAATTTTCAAAACTTCCTCAACGCAACAGGGCTACAATAATCATACTTTCAAATTGCAGGATTCCACCGCTATCCGTTCACCTACATACAAATTGTACTAAATTTAGTACGACGACATATCTCAGCCATACACGGACATTAATACAAAATAATTACAGTAAATTCCATAATAATTACAGTAATTCCAAATCTCAAGATTCCAGCTGTATCCGTTCGTCCAATTCCAAATTGTACCAAACTTAGTATCAAGTCGAACTCTTCGTACCCATAAGAAAGATTTTCCAAAACTACCTCAATCCTTCACTTTAGTAGTAATCTTACTTCCAAATTTCAGGATTCAAACTCTATCCGTTAAACCAAATTAAAATTGTACTAAATTTAGAACAATTTAGAATTTTCGTACCAATTTTCAAAACTTCCTCAACGCAACAGGGCTACAATAATCATACTTTCAAATTGCAGGATTCCACCGCTATCCGTTCACCTACATACAAATTGTACTAAATTTAGTACCATTTAGTGCTTTTCGTAACCATAAGTTTGCTTTTTCAAAACAACCTGAATCCTACTCTTCGACTGTAATCGTAATTCCAAATTTCAGGATTCCAGCTCTATTAATTCACCCGAATCCAAATTGTATCAAATTTAGTACCATTTCTTTCCCAAACAAAAATTTCAGGATTCCAGCTCTACCCGTTCACCCAAATCCACATTGTACCATATTTAGTACCATTTAGTACTTCTCGTACGTACACGTACGACTTTTCAAAATTTCCTCAATACTACACTCCTACAGTAATCTTAATTCCTAATTCCAACACTATCCGTTTACTAAAATTCAAATTGTACCGAATTTAGTGCTTTCTGTACCCATAAGTACGAATTTTCAAAACTACCTCAATTCTACACCCCACCAGTAATCTCAATTTCAAATTTCGAGATTGCAACTATATCCGTTTACCCAAATCCCCATTGTCCCAAATTTAGTACCATTTAGTACTTTTCATTCACATAAGTAAGAATTTCCAAAACTTCCCCAGTCCTACACTCCAACAGTAATATCAATTCCAAATTTCAGGAATCCAGCTCTATCCGTTCACTCAAATCCAAATTGTACTAAATTTAGTATCAATTATTACTTTTCGTAGACTCAAGTTTCCAAAAACCCTTTGGTGCATCTTTCTTACTCTTCATCAGTGATCCTTAGTCCAAATTTGAGGAATCAAGCCCTATCCGTTCACCCAAATCGAAACTGTACCAAATTTAGTGCTATTTAGTATTTTTTGTACCCTATGTACGAATTTCCAAAACTTCCACAATATTAAACTCCACCAGTAATATCAGTTCCAAATTTAGAGATTCCAGCGCTATCCGTTCACCCAAATCCCCATTATACAAAATTTAGTTCAATTTAGTACTTTCCGTACACATAAGTACTAATTTCCAAAACCACCTTCATATCTCAATCCTACACTTCAACAGTAATATTAATTCCAAATTTCAGGTTTCCAGCTCTATCCGTTCATTCAAATCCAAATTGTACTAAATTTAGCACCATTTAGTACTTTTCGTACCCATAAGTTCGAATTTTCAAAACTACCTCAATCCTACACCCCACCAGTAATCTCAATTCCAAATTTCGAGATTCCAGCTATTATCCGTTCACCCAAATCCCCATTGTATCAAATTTAGTACCATTTAGTACTTCTCATACACATAAGCACGAATTTCCAAAAGTTCTTCAATCCTACACTCCAACAGTAATCTCAATTCCAAATATCAGGATTCCAGCTCTATCCGTTCACCCAAATCCCTATTGTACCAAATTTAGTACTATTTAGTACTTTTCGTACACATAAGCACGAATTTCCAAAACTACCCTCATATCTCAATCCTACACTACAACAGTAACCTTAATTCCAAATTTCAGGTTTCCAGCTCTTTACGTTCACCCAAATCTAAATTGTACTAAATTTAGTACTTTTCGTACACATGATTGGTAATTTTCCAAACCATTTCCTTTTAGAAGCACCACTTCCCAACCTTGATTTCCATACCAAATTCATATATTCCTATATTCCTGGTGCCTATTATTGGTTTCATTAATTATTTAGCGATTTCTTCAAATTACAGATTTTGAAATTGAATAGTTATAACTGTACATCTCCATGTACGATAAAATTCTTAATTGCAAATAAATCGTGGTAATATACACAATTCTATTGCACTTTCATTGATTTGCAAACATTTAGTTATTACCAAAAAGTCAGGACAGTCAAGACAGTTTTTAGTTGTTGTTATTTCTGGCCGATTTCTGAATTTATTCCCCTAATGTTGTCTTCAACAGCAACTCATTTGTTCATTTGCGTAATTGATGTTTATACACCA
The DNA here is from genome assembly GCF_047663935.1 of Musca autumnalis. NCBI lineage: Eukaryota > Metazoa > Arthropoda > Insecta > Diptera > Muscidae > Musca > Musca autumnalis. Next base: position 93,667 of record NW_027411705.1, read on the forward strand.
TTATCATCAACTGCGACATCTGTTGCAATGGAAGATAACATATGTCTTGTCTTTCTATTATTTAGTGGTTTACGATAAAATAAGTGCGCCTAGAAGTAAACTACAAAATTTGAAATTATGTGTGATCTCTTACGATATCAAGAAGTTATGGCATTGTTAATTTTACACATGTCTTGCAGAGGGCCAACTAAGTGAATAAGTACGTAATAGTAATGAAAAATAAGGATTTTTGTTGTTGTTATTTTTTGTGGTTCCAGGACGAATTTTCTAAAACTCGGCCTTATCTCGCACATTTGCATCAACAGTGACCCACTGGTAAAATTTCAAGCTCCTAGCTTTAGCCGTTTAGGCTGGGCGTTGATGATGAGTCAGTCAGTCAGTCAGTCAATCACTTATCACCAAGCTCATTTATATATATAGATATATATATATACATATACAGAGCTTTAACAAATGTCGCACAACAGATTTTCTTTTTTTAAACAAAAAAATTATTACCAACGAATTTGGAAAATTTAATTTTTAATTTAAGATTAAAAATAATTTAGTTCAATAAAGTTAAGTTTTTTACTGTTTAAAATATCATTAAGGCAATAAAATCATATATATATATATATACTAGCAAAATGCCCGCTACTTCGTATGCGGAAAGGATATAAAAAAAACAAATAAACAATATATAATATGGAAATGACAAACACTGAAAATTTGGTCGCACTAATACCAATTTTAATCAATATTTATTTTTATCTTAGTACTGTACGTACCCCTTAAGTTCGTTTTTAAAAAAGATCAGCCGTATCTCACCCTTACACACTAACAGCGAGATCAACGTTGCACACCAATACACACCCTAACTACAAAAAATAAAAATTCCAGCACTGTCCCTACACCCAAAAACAAATTGAGTACCATTAAGTAATTTTCGTATACTTATGGTACGTATTTCGACGACATATCTCAGCCACAAACGGACATTAATACAAAATAATTACAGTAAATTCCATAATAATTACAGTAATTCCGAATCTCAAGATTCCAGCTGTATCCGTTCGTCCAATTCCAAATTGTACCAAACTTAGTATCAAGTCGAACTCTTCGTACCCATAAGAAAGATTTTCCAAAACTACCTCAATCCTTCACTTTAGTAGTAATCTTACTTCCAAATTTCAGGATTCAAACTCTATCCGTTAAACCAAATTAAAATTGTACTAAATTTAGAACAATTTAGAATTTTCGTACCAATTTTCAAAACTTCCTCAACGCAACAGGGCTACAATAATCATACTTTCAAATTGCAGGATTCCACCGCTATCCGTTCACCTACATACAAATTGTACTAAATTTAGTACCATTTAGTGCTTTTCGTAACCATAAGTTTGCTCTTTCAAAACAACCTGAATCCTACTCTTCGACAGTAATCGTAATTCCAAATTTCAGGATTCCAGCTCTATTAATTCACCCGAATCCAAATTGTATCAAATTTAGTACCATTTCTTTCCCAAACAAAAATTTCAGGATTCCAGCTCTACCCGTTCACCCAAATCCACATTGTACCATATTTAGTACCATTTAGTACTTCTCGTACGCACACGTACGACTTTTCAAAATTTCCTCAATACTACACTCCTACTGTAATCTTAATTCCTAATTCCAACACTATCCGTTTACTAAAATTCAAATTGTACCGAATTTAGTGCTTTCTGTACCCATAAATACGAATTTCCAAAACTACTTCAATTCTACTGTCCGACAGTAATCTTAGTTCCAAATTTCAGAATTCCAGCTTTATCCGTTCATCCTAATCCAAATTGTACCAAATTTAGTACCATTTAGTACTTTTCGTACCCAAAGGTACGAATTTCTAAAACTATCTCAATCCTACACCCCTACAGTAATCTTAATTCAAAACTTTAGGATTCCAGCTCTATCCGTTCACCCAAATCCAAATTTAGTACTGCTCGTAATCATAAATACGAACTTCCAAAACCATTTCCTTATTTCAACGCCATTTCCCAACCTTGATACTTAAAATTCAGGATTCCAGTTCTATCCGTTCACCCAAATTCAAATTGTAATAAATTTAGTACCATTTAGTACTTTTCGTACCCATAAATACGATTTTCCAAAATTTCCCCAATCCTATGATCCAACAGTAATCTCAATTTCAAATTTCAGGATTCCAGCTCTGTCCGTTCACTCGAATCCCTATTGTACCAAATTTAGTACTTTTCGAACACATAAGTACGAATTTCCAAAACCACCCTCATATCTCAGTCCTACACTTCACAGTAATCTTAATTCCAAATTTCAGGTTTCCAGCTACATACATACGTTCACCCAAATCCAAATTGTACTAAATTTAGTACCATTTAGTGCTTTTCGTACCCATAAGTACCTCAATTCTACACCCCACCAGTAATCTCAATTCCAAATTTCGAGATTCCAACTATATCCGTTCACCCAAATCCCCATTGTCCCAAATTTAGTACCATTTAGTACTTTTCATTCACATAAGTAAGAATTTCCAAAACTTCCCCAGTCCTACACTCCAACAGTAATATCAATTCCAAATTTCAGGAATCCAGCTCTATCCGTTCACTCAAATCCAAATTGTACTAAATTTAGTACCAATTATTACTTTTCGTACACTCAAGTTTCCAAAAACCCTTTGGTGCATCTTTCTTACGCTTCATCAGTGATCCTCAGTCCAAATTTGAGGAATCAAGCCCTATCCGTTCACCCAAATCGAAACGGTACCAAATTTAGTGCTATTTAGTATTTTTCGTACCCTATGTACGAATTTCCAAAACTTCCACAATATTAAACTCCACCAGTAATCTCAGTTCCAAATTTAGAGATTCCAGCGCTATCCGTTCACCCAAATCCCCATTATACAAAATTTAGTTCCATTTAGTACTTTCCGTACACATAAGTACTAATTTCCAAAACCACCTTCATATCTCAATCCTACACTTCAACAGTAATATTAATTCCAAATTTCAGGTTTCCAGCTCTATCCGTTCATTCAAATCCAAATTGTACTAAATTTAGCACCATTTAGTACTTTTCGTACCCATAAGTACGAATTTTCAAAACTACCTAAATCCTACACCCCACCAGTAATCTCAATTCCAAATTTCGAGATTCCAGCTATTATCCGTTCTCCCAAATCCCCATTGTATCAAATTTAGTACCATTTAGTACTTTTCATACACATAAGTACGAATTTCCAAAAGTTCTTCAATCCTACACTCCAACAGTAATCTCAATTCCAAATATCAGGATTCCAGCTCTATCCGTTCACCCAAATCCCTATTGTACCAAATTTAGTACTATTTAGTACTTTTCGTACACATAAGCACGAATTTCCAAAATTACCCTCATATCTCAATCCTACACTACAACAGTAACCTTAATTCCAAATTTCAGGTTTCCAGCTCTTTACTTTCACCCAAATCTAAATTGTACTAAATTTAGTACTTTTCGTACACATGATTGGTAATTTTCCAAACCATTTCCTTTTAGAAGCACCACTTCCCAACCTTGATTTCCATACCAAATTCCTATATTCCTGGGGCCTATTATTGATTTCATTAATTATTTAGCGATTTCATCAAATTACAGATTTTGAAATTGAAAATTGAATAGTTATGACTGTACATCTCCATATACGATAAAATTCTTAATTGCAAATAAATCGTGGTAATATGCACAATTCTATTGCACTTTCATTGATTTGCAAACATTTAGTTATTACCAAAAAGTCAGGTCCATACAGTTTTTAGTTGTTGTTATTTCTGGCCGATTTCTGAATTTATTCCCCTAATGTTGTCTTCAACAGCAACTCATTTGTTCATTTGCGTAATTGATGTTTATACACCATTATCACCAACTGCGACATCTGTTGCAATGGAAGATAACAAATGTCTTGTCTTTCTATTATTTAGTGGCTTACGATAAAATAAGTGCGCCTAGAAGTAAACTACAAAATTTGAAATTATGTGTGATCTCTTACGATATCAAGAAGTTATGGCATTGTTAATTTTACACATGTCTTGCAGAGGGCCAACTAAGTGAATAAGTACGTAATAGTAATGAAAAATAAGGATTTTTGTTGTTATTTTTTGTGGTTCCAGGACGAATTTTCTAAAACCCGGCCTTATCTCGCACATTTGCATCAACAGTGACCCACTGGTAAAATTTCAAGTTCCTAGCTTTAGCCGTTTTGGCTGGGCGTTGATGATGAGTCAGTCAGTCAGTCAGTCAATCACTTATCACCAAGCTCATTTATATATATAGATATGGATGTATATATATATATATATATATATATATATATATACATCTAATGATAATGTCAATGTAATGTGTCATGAAATATTAGCTCCCATATGGATGTATATATATATATATACATCTAATGATAATGTCAATGTAATGTGTCATGAAATATTAGCTAATATATAATATATATATATATATACATCTAATGATAATGTCAATGTGATGTGTCATGAAATATTAGCTCCCATATGGACATGTAATGGGTTTGACAAAACTTACCCCTATTTCTTGAGACTGGGATATGGTGGCAAATATCTCATGACCCAAAACCAAATATATATATATATATATATATATATATATATATATATATATATATATATATATATATATATATATATATACCCTGCCTTATCTAGCACATTTGCATACTGGTAAAATTTCATGCTTATCTTATCACCAAGCTCAAATATATATAATATATAATATATAAAATATATAATATATAATATATAATATATAATATCTATACTTATAAAAGAGTTGAGTAATGATGACTCACTGACTGACTGATTCATAACACTGTGCAACAGGTTTCTGTGCGGTGGAAAATTCCTTTTGGAGATGAAAGCCCTTAGTGAGTATATTAAGAACCCAAAAGAAAATTTCCCCCATAGGTCAAGATTCTGAGATATCGCGCGATGAATTTTTTGAATTTTCGTCTGTGATGCTTGAGAAAATAGCTTTATATCTCTGTTTGCCGTTATTGTAGCTTCATTTTGAGATTACATGTCTTCAGTCAAATCGAATGGCGAATCTTTTTGTAGAACATTTCATTCTTCTAACTCAATTCCTTTCGTGTCCGTTTTCATTGTCTTTTTTGACATTTACCCGGTTTTTGTTCAGAAAAAACCTAGGTTTTGTTTTTCTGTATATTCGTTATTTGTTATGTATTGGTAAGTAGACATACCCATTGGTTATCGCTTATATTGACATCTGGGATGTATCTGATATATTTACCATATATAGCTCCCGATATGCTGAACGCGTTAATGACAAATTTTCTTGGAAAATAGATCCCGTTATCTAATATTTTAAACCGGATATAGCGATATAAAACCCGGATTTTGTACCGAATTTAAGTAACCGATTAAGGTTATATGTATACCATTAGAGAGCTAATAAAATCGCCAATCAGGGAAAATAAATTTTTTGACAGCATCTTACCTGAGTTTGGAGCTAAAACAAAAAACCCGTATTCTTGAACCGTTTTTAAGGAACAATATCACTGCGCGTAAATATGAAGATAAAAGCTTGGTGGGTGAAATATTATTTTTGCCGATGAAAGGTCAACTTCCGGGTTTTATATCGCGGTATCCGGTTCAAAATATTAGATAACCGAATCTATACTCCAAGAAAATTTGTCATTAACGTGTTCAGCATATCGGGGGCTATATATGGTAAATATTTCAGATACATCCCAGATGTCAATATAAGCGATAACCATTGGGTATGTCTACCTACCAATAAATAACAAGTAACGAATATACAGAAAAACAAAATAGGTTTTTTCCTGAACAAAAACCGGGTAAATGTCAAAAAAGACAATGAAAACGTGACAATATCGATTAGCTGTCAATGAGAACCATACCTAAAATTCTCTGAGCAACATTTTTGTGGAATATTTGGATGCTGTAAAATCTCATCTTGTGGTACTTTTACTACGGTTCAAGAAAGAAAGGACGAAAAAGACACGAAAGGAATTGAGTTAGAAGAATGAAATGTTCTACAAAAAGATTCGCCATTCGATTTGACTGAAGACATGTAATCTCAAAATGAAGCTACAATAACGGCAAACAGAGATATAAAGTTATTTTCTCAAGCATCACAGACGAAAATTCAAAAAATTCATTGCGCGATATCTCAGAATCTTGACCTATGGTTCTTAATATACTCACTAAGGGCTTTCATCTCCAAAAGGAATTTTCCACCGCACAGACCTTGAGTTCCAATTTGTGGCACAGTGTAATCAACGCCCAGGCTAAACGGCTGGAGCTAGACTCTTGAAATTTTGAGGGAGTGTCCCTCTTGGTCCCAAGGTGTCAGATAAGGCTGCATTTTTGGAAATTCGAACTAGAACGGTACGAAAAGTCCTAAATATGGTACCCATAGTATTAAGCAAACGCGAAGAGCTAGAATTCTGAAATTTGGAATGAGGTTCACTGATGGAGAGTTAGAAAGTTGTAGCAAAGGGTTTTTTGGAAATTCGAACTATAAGTGTACGAAAAGTTACTAAATTTAGTACCATTTGGTATTAAGTGAACGGATAGAGCTAAAATCTTAAAATTCGGAATGAAAATCAAGTTTTAGAAGATGAATTGATATAAGGAGGTGGTTTTGAAAATGTGTACTAATGTGTACGAATAGTACTAAATTTGGTACAATTTGAATTTGGGCGAAACGATTCTGAAATTTGGAATTAAGATTTCTGTTGGCGTGTAGGGTTGAGGAAGTTGTGGAAATTCGTAATCATGGGTACAATTTGGATTTGGGTGAACGGATATAGCAGGAATTCTGAAATTTGGAATTAAGATTACTGTTGGAGTGTTTGATAGAGGTAGGTTTGGAAATTGGGACCTGTGGGAACAAAAAGTACTAAATGGTACTAAATTTGGTACCATGTGTATTACGGTGATCGGATGCCGCTGTAATCCTGAAATTTGGAATTAAGATTACTGTTGGCGTGTAGGATTGAAGTAGTTGTGGAAGTTCGTACTCATGGGTACGAATAGTACTAAATTGTACCAAATTTGGTAAAATTTTGATTTGGGTGAACGATACAGCGGGAATCCCGAGATTTGGAATAAGAAGTACTGTTGGAGCGCAAGGTTGATAAAGTTTTGGAAATTTTTAGTTATGGGTAAATGGTACAAAATTTGGTACAATTTGGATTTCAGTGATAGGATACATTTGGAATCGTGAAATTCGGAAATAAAATTGATGTTGGAGTGCTGATAGAGGAAGGTTTAGAAATTCGTACTTTGGATACGAATTGTACCAAATTTGGATTTGAGTGATCGGATATATCTGGAATCCTGAAGCTTATTGTTTGAACTTAGCACTGAGGTAGTTTGGAAAATGTTTAATTATGGGTACGAAAAGTACTAAATTTGGTACAATTTGGATTTCGGTGATCTGATGCAGCTGCAATCCTCAAATTTGCAATTATAGTACTTGTGGAAGTGTAGGATTGAGGTAGTTTTAGAAATTTCGGTTATGGGTGTGAAAAGAACTAAATGGTACCAAATTTGCTACAATTTGGATTTGAGCTAGAGCTGTAACCTTGAAATTTGGAATTGAGATTACTGTTGGAGTTTGTTTTGGAAATTCGTACTTATGTTTACAAAAGTACTAAATTTGGTACAATTAGGATTTGGTAGTCTTGGGAATGCGAAGATGGTTCAATGCATGATACAATTTTGTATTGGACTATCAAATAGACCTGGATTCGTGAGATTTTGAATTAAGATTACTGTTGTTATTTGGTAATAACGTCAGATTTAGGAAATATGTACCATAAATATACGAATTTTACTATATGGTACAGGATTTCGTTCAATTTGTTATTGTGTAATAAGAATTTTGAAATATTAGGAGGAGGTTCGTATTTATATGTAAAGTACTAAATAATACTATAAATGGTTTTGGGGGAACATATAGAGCTGGAAATGAGGATCGCGGTTGGTGGGTTAAGCCGTCTTGGAGCTGAGCACCCCAATTAAAATATCTCAACAATTATGGCTGGCTCTTGATGTGTAGGCGTGAGGAAAATAGGACTTACGTACTTACAAAAAATTATCTATGTTCACCGTTCTATATTATATATTTTTTATTTGTTTTGTATATCCTTTCCATATATATATGTATATATATATATATATATATAAACAAAAATCGTTTTATTTTGTTATTATATACCGTAAATAATCACAAATAATTTCAAATTTTGTAGTTTACTTCTAGGCGCACTTATCACCAAGCTCAAATATATAATAGATATAGATATATATATTATATATTATATATTATATATTATATATTATATATTATATATTATATATTATATATTATATATTATATATTATATATTATATATTATATATTATATATTATACTAGCAAAGTACCCGCTACTTCGTATGCGGAAAGGATATACAAAACAAATAAAAAAAATATAATATAGAACGGTGAACATAGATAATTTTTTGTAAGTACGTAAGTCCTATTTTCCTCACGCCTACACATCAAGAGCCAGCCATAATTGTTGAGATATTTTAATTGGGGTGCTCAGCGCCAAGACGGCTTAACCCACCAACCGCGATCCTCATTTCCAGCTCTATATGTCCCCCCAAAACCATTTATAGTATTATTTAGTACTTTACATATAAATACGAACCTCCTCCTAATATTTCAAAATTCTTATTACACAATAACAAATTGTACGAAATCCTGTACCATATAGTACAATTCGTATATTTATGGTACATATTTCCTAAATCTGACGTTATTACCAAATAACAACAGTAATCTTAATTCAAAATCTCACGAATCCAGGTCTATTTGATAGTCCAATACAAAATTGTATCATGCATTGAACCATCTTCGCATTCCCAAGACTACCAAATCCTAATTGTACCAAATTTAGTACTTTTGTAAACATAAGTACGAATTTCCAAAACAAACTCCAACAGTAATCTCAATTCCAAATTTCAAGGTTACAGCTCTAGCTCAAATCCAAATTGTAGCAAATTTGGTACCATTTAGTACTTTTCACACCCATAACCGAAATTTCTACCAGCCTTATGATATTAGCACTAAACCCAATGTTTATCATTTTTGCTAATATCCCTTGATGCGAAGCATGATCAAAAGCTTTTTCTACGTCAATAAATACAGCGACAGTACATTTTTTATCTCTTAAATTTAAGACTATATCGTTGTGGAATTTTGTCAAAGCATCAACTGTTGAATGACCCTTCTTAAAACCGAACTGTGAATTTGGAATATAAGGAAATGATACTCCGAAATCCATTCTTTTACGTATAACTATCTCAAAAAGTTTACCTAAATTTGAAAGTAAGGATATAGGTCTCGGATTAGAAATGTCTTCAGTATTTTTTTTAATAGGAAAGATCTTGGAAATTTTCCAAGAATCCGGAAAATATCCATTCGAAATACAATTATTAAATATAATAGTTAAGAATTCAAACGCTTTGACGGGAAGCATACGTATAATAAAATTAGATAGTCCGTCGAGACCGACCGACTTTTTGTTCTTAATTTCACTAGATATGCCCAAAACTTCATCCGTAGTTGTAAGACTTTCACGCCCTTCTAGGTTTCTGGAATCTACGTCAATTGAAAATGAAACATTATGTTGCGGAAGGTTGGCAATGTAGCTATTTATAAATGCTTCTTCAGAAGGTTGGCGAACAGGACTATTATAAATACTTGAAAAGAACGATCTTAAACGACTAAGACATTCCGACTCATTAGTTATTTCTATGCCATCAACCGATAATTTTTGCAAAGGTAGGCTCTTCCGATGACCAATAATCTTAAAAACTTGCATATGTGCGTTAGGCCCCGGCTTTATATCCCGGAGTTTTCCTCGGAAGATCTCGGTCTGTTCTATTTCAACCTGTTTCTTAATCATGATACCTAACAATTGAATTTGCTTCGATAACATGCGATATTGCGGATTATGTCTATCACTTGAACGTTGATAAATTCTTTTAAGCTCCCTTTGCCAACCATACTTAATTCTGTAAAGGTTCTTTATTCTGTCAGAAATTAAAAACTTTCGTCTTCCCATTTCAATTTTCTCCGAGTGAGATTCGGAAACAGAGCTTATAACTGAGGTAAACTTATCAATATGTTGATCAATTTCCTCATTTGTTAAGTTACTAACAGAACTTGGATAATCACTTAAAATACCTTGTGTTACCTCATGTTTAAAATCGTTCCAGTTCGTGTTTTTGAAACTCAGAAAACTAGGTGGAGGTTGAAGAACAATTTCTACACTAGGAAGCGTGATATTGAGTTTGAGTGGGAAGTGGTCTGAAAAAGTGGGCAAGGATGAGATGGAAAAAGTTGGGTTAGGTACGTCAGATGCATTTGAATTGATGATAAAATGATCCAGGAATGATGAACCATTTGGAAAAGTTGGACTGGATGAAGTAATTCTAGTAAAAAGATACGGGTGTCGTTGAAGAAAATCATGAAATTGAATGCCATTTGAATTATTAATAGAATCCCCCCATGAAATATGTTTGGCATTGAAATCACCGCCAACGAAGGTGAAATCATAACTCCTTGAATAATTTCCTAAACATGTTAAAGACCTTACTATTTGTGAATGACTTGAATTCCCAGGAATATAGATAGACCCTAGTAATATTTTTCTAGGAACACCATTGATTGAAACATCAATAGAAACAAATAGACTAGGAAAACAGAAATCGGAAATAACTTCTACTTTAAATTTGTAATTTTTCCTAAGCACTATGGCAACACCTTGTGGACTGCTGTCCCTAAGAAATTTACAACCTTCGAAAGAAACTGCCACGCCTGGGCGTAAGTGAGTTTCTTGAAGGAAAGCAATGTCAACATCATAGGTGTTGATTAGATTGTGTAATTCGAATCTACGGCCATACTCAATAAGTGACCTGACGTTGAAAGTTATTATATTAAGAAAATTACGGACCATAAACGTCGGTTACTTCGCGTAGGAGGCTGACACATTGGTGTACAGCCTCTTCTTTTGAAAGGGTTTTAAATTCTCTTATAAATTTCAATATCTTATCTTCTAATGATATAACTTTAGGTGGGCAAATTTCTTTTGCAATCTTTAAAAATTCTTCAATAATCATAGGTTTCGAAGAAGGAATTTGATTACGAGAATTAGCATAACCGCGTGAGGCATCCGAAAATGATATACTTGGCTTAATAAAAGAGTTTAGTGCATTTACTACGTTATTGTTAACCTGTTCTGTTCGCTTTAGTGCAACAGCTTTAGCTCTATTCTTAAGTTCTACATATTTCTTGCACTCTGGGCAACCTCTAAAACTTGCCGGGTGACCATGCTTGCCACAATTTACGCAAAATGGTAAATTATCCTGTGTTTGTACAAACTGACATTCTCCTTTTGCATGGTTTTGCCCGCATTTAAGGCAAGCGGGCTCCCTATTACAATTGCCTGACATATGCCCCCATTTTTGGCATCTCCAGCATTGCACATTACCCAAGTTTTTCCTTGGCAATTCCCAATATACTCTTTGTTCTAATATGTACCTATGACATTTTAATTCTGATACCGATTTACCAGGATGCAGCGTAAAAAGAAAAAGTCCGGTGTCAATATTGTTTTTCCTTGAGAATGAAGTAGTGAACTTGGATACATTTTGAACTGTACCAGGTGCTAACATATCAATATCCGCTTTAATATCTTCAATAGCTGTTTCATGCAAAAGGCCACGCAAAACAATGGATTGCCGTTTTAACTCCTTTGGTGTAAAAGAGTACGAGTCTAATTTTTTTCGCGAAGGAGGGTCATTAATTCAGTGTGAACTTGTGTGTCTTGTAAATAAAGCTTACTTTTAACTCTACTTTTATTCACTACCTTAAATACAATATTCCTCGATTTTAAATCTTTAATCAGATTATTCATATCTACACCAAAAAGAAAGATGGGGGGACAGAAAGGTTTCTTGTTACTAACAGGCTTCTCTACATCTGAAGTACCCTTCATAGGAACTTTGTTTTCAAACTTGTTATTTGATCTTATATCAAGATCGGCTAATAATGCGAATCTGTTTGATGACGAGTTCGATTGCCCGGCTGCGTTTTTAGTATTGTTAAAATTAACATTTGATAAATCTACCTTAGCTTTTCTATTGCTACTTGCGATCTTGCGTTTCTTTTGCACGCGTTGGAAATCGTCGTCATCATCAGGTAAGTTCAATTCTTCGTGATCCATGTTGCTATCAGTATTTAATGGTGAAATTCCTGTTGAAGGGTCTTGTAAAGGATTTGAGTTTTGCAAATTCTTTATATTGATTAAAGGCAGATTCTCAACATTTATTATTAGATTCGAAGTATTTTCCTCATTGTATCTTGACGTTGTAGCATTGCGGTTCAAATGCGTTAGATCCTCATCATTTGATTCAGGATTTGTCTGAACATGTTCATTGAAACAAGCAGCATGCAAAAGCGTACCAATTCTTGATTTAGATTTCGTTAACTGTTTGGCTTTATCAGGGGGAATGTTTTCAGCAGGATCGCGAGGGTCACTGCCCAAAGAATTCAAATCCATTTCAGGATTTAAAAGACAATGTTTTCAGAATTTTTTCTTTAGAAAATTAATTTGAAATTTTCCGTAAGTTTAAAAACACGTCTGCTTCGTTCAAAGGCTTTCAGGTTTAGTTATATATATATATATATATATATATACTAGCAAAATGCCCGCTACTTCGTATGCGGAAAGGATATAAAAAAAAAACAAATAAACAATATATAATATGGAAATGACAAACACTGAAAATTTGGTCGCACTAATACCAATTTTAATCAATATTTATTTTTATCTTAGTACTGTACGTACCCCTTAAGTTCGTGTTTAAAAAAGATCAGCCGTATCTCACCCTTACACATTAACAGCGAGATCAACGTTGCACACTAATACACACCCTAACTCCAAAAAATAAAAATTCTAGCACTGTCCCTACACCCAAAAACAAATTGAGTACCATTAAGTAATTTTCGTATACTTATGGTACGTATTTCGACGACATATCTCAGCCATACACGGACATTAATACAAAATAATTACAGTAAATTACATAATAATTACAGTAATTCCAAATCTCAAGATTCCAGCTGTATCCGTTCGTCCAATTCCAAATTGTACCAAACTTAATATCAAGTCGAACTCTTCGTACCCATAAGAAAGATTTTCCCAAACTACCTCAATCCTTCACTTTAGTAGTAATCTTACTTCCAAATTTCAGGATTCAAACTCTATCCGTTAAACCAAATTAAAATTGTACTAAATTTAGAACAATTTAGAATTTTCGTACCAATTTTCAAAACTTCCTCAACGCAACAGGGCTACAATAATCATACTTTCAAATTGCAGGATTCCACCGCTATCCGTTCACCTACATACAAATTGTACTAAATTTAGTACCATTTAGTGCTTTTCGTAACCATAAGTTTGCTTTTTCAAAACAACCTGAATCCTACTCTTCGACTGTAATCGTAATTCCAAATTTCAGGATTCCAGCTCTATTAATTCACCCGAATCCAAATTGTATCAAATTTAGTACCATTTCTTTCCCAAACAAAAATTTCAGGATTCCAGCTCTACCCGTTCACCCAAATCCACATTGTACCATATTTAGTACCATTTAGTACTTCTCGTACGCACACGTACGACTTTTCAAAATTTCCTCAATACTACACTCCTACAGTAATCTTAATTCCTAATTCCAACACTATCCGTTTACTAAAATTCAAATTGTACCGAATTTAGTGCTTTCTGTACCCATAAGTACGAATTTCCAAAACTACCTCAATTCTACTGTCCGACAGTAATCTTAGTTCCAAATTTCAGAATTCCAGCTTTATCCGTTCATCCAAATCCAAATTGTACCAAATTTAGTACCATTTAGTACTTTTCGTACCCAAAGGTACGAATTTCTAAAACTATCTCAATCCTACACCCCTACAGTAATCTTAATTCAAAACTATAGGATTCCAGCTCTATCCGTTCACCCAAATCCAAATTTAGTACTGCTCGTAATCATAAATACGAACTTCCAAAACCATTTCCTTATTTCAACGCCATTTCCCAACCTTGATACTTAAAATTCAGGATTCCAGTTCTATCCGTTCACCCAAATTGTAATAAATTTAGTACCATTTAGTACTTTTCGTACACATAAATACGAATTTCCAAATTTTCCCCAATCCTATGATCCAACAGTAATCTCAATTTCAAATTTCAGGATTCCAGCTCTGTCCATTCACTCGAAATTTAGTACTTTTCGAACACATAAGCACGAATTTCCAAAACCACCCTCATATCTCAGTCCTACACTTCACAGTAATCTTAATTCCAAATTTCAGGTTTCCAGCTACATACATACGTTCACCCAAATCCAAATTGTACTAAATTTAGTACCATTTAGTGCTTTTCGTACCCATAAGTACGAATTTTCAAAACTACCTCAATTCTACACCCCACCAGTAATCTCAATTCCAAATTTCGAGATTCCAACTATATCCGTTCACCCAAATCCCCATTGTCCCAAATTTAGTACTTTTCATTCACATAAGTAAGAATTTCCAAAACTTCCCCAGTCCTACACTCCAACAGTAATATCAATTCCAAATTTCAGGAATCCAGCTCTATCCGTTCACTCAAATCCAAATTGTACTAAATTTAGTACCAATTATTACTTTTCGTACACTCAAGTTTCCAAAAACCCTTTGGTGCATCTTTCTTACTCTTCATCAGTGATCCTCAGTCCAAATTTGAGGAATCAAGCCCTATCCGTTCACCCAAATCGAAACGGTACCAAATTTGGTGCTATTTAGTATTTTTCGTACCCTATGTACGAATTTCCAAAACTTCCACAATATTAAACTCCACCAGTAATCTCAGTTCCAAATTTAGAGATTCCAGCGCTATCCGTTCACCCAAATCCCCATTATACAAAATTTAAATCCATTTAGTACTTTCCGTACACATAAGTACATAAGTACCACCTTCATATCTCAATCCTACACTACAACAGTAATATTAATTCCAAATTTCAGGTTTCCAGCTCTATCCGTTCATTCAAATCCAAATTGTACTAAATTTAGCACCATTTAGTACTTTTCGTACCCATAAGTACGAATTTTCAAAACTACCTCAATCCTACACCCCACCAGTAATCTCAATTCCAAATTTCGAGATTCCACCTATTATCCGTTCACCCAAATCCCCATTGTATCAAATTTAGTACCATTTAGTACTTTTCATACACATAAGTACGAATTTCCAAAAGTTCTTCAATCCTACACTCCAACAGTAATCTCACTTCCAAATATCAGGATTCTAGCTCTATCCGTTCACCCAAATCCCTATTGTACCAAATTTAGTACTATTTAGTACTTTTCGTACACATAAGCACGAATTTCCAAAACTACCTTCATATCTCAATCCTACACTACAACAGTAACCTTAATTCCAAATTTCAGGTTTCCAGCTCTTTACGTTCACCCAAATCTAAATTGTACTAAATTTAGAACTTTTCGTACACATGATTGGTAATTTTCCAAACCATTTCCTTTTAGAAGCACCACTTCCCAACCTTGATTGATTATTGATTTCATTAATTATTTAGCGATTTCATCAAATTACAGATCTTGAAATTGAAAATTGAATAGTTATGACTGTACATCTCCATATACGATAAAATTCTTAATTGCAAATAAATCGTGGTAATATGCACAATTCTATTGCACTTTCATTGATTTGCAAACATTTAGTTATTACCAAAAAGTCAGGTCCATACAGTTTTTAGTTGTTGTTATTTCTGGCCGATTTCTGAATTTATTACCCTAATGTTGTCTTCAACAGCAACTCATTTGTTCATTTGCGTAATTGATGTTTATACACCATTATCACCAACTGCGACATCTGTTGCAATGGAAGATAACAAATGTCTTGTCTTTCTATTATTTAGTGGCTTACGATAAAATAAGTGCGCCTAGAAGTAAACCCACTGGTAAAATTTCAAGCTCCTAGCTTTAGCCGTTTTGGCTGGGCGTTGATGATGAGTCAGTCAGTCAGTCAGTCAATCACTTATCACCAAGCTCATTTATATATATAGATGCAAAAATTAATTATCCAAATATACATATATAATATATAATGTATTTTTATTATATATATAAGTATATATATATATATATAAATATACAACTAATATTTATAATTACATTAATTTCATATTATAATAATTTATAATATATATATTTAATGTTTTTAATAACATTAATTTAATATTATAAGGGGTATCTATTTTTTATTTGAAGCGTGCAAAATCAGAAATTAGGTCTATATACTCTATTATATAGATAGATAGATATATATATATATATATATATATATATATATATATATATATATATATATATATATATATATATATATAAATGTTTAATTAATCATTATTTATCTATTGATCTAGAATCAAAAAAGAATTTCTATAACAATCCAATTAATCATAATAAATAAATTAATCTTTATTATTAATTACAATACAATTAACAACTTCTTGTTTTAATGTAGCTAATTTAGCTAGGTGTTATTCAAAGGATTTAATTTTAGAAATGGTATATTTTTCTTATATTAATATACTAGCAAAATGCCCGCTACTTCGTATGCGGAAAGGATATAAAAAAACAAATAAACAATATATAATATGGAAATGACAAACACAGAAAATTTGGTAGCACTAATACCAATTTTAATCAATATTTATTTTTATCTTAGTACTGTACGTACCCTTTAAGTTCGTTTTTAAAAAAGATCAGCCGTATCTCACCCTTACACATTAACTGCGAGATCAACGTTGCACACCAATACACACCCTAACTCCAAAAAATAAAAATTCCAGCACTGTCCCTACACCCAAAAACAAATTGAGTACCATTAAGTAATTTTCGTATACTTATGGTACGTATTTCGACGACATATCTCAGCCATACACGGACATTAATACAAAATAATTACAGTAAATTCCATAATAATTACAGTAATTCCAAATCTCAAGATTCCAGCTGTATCCGTTCGTCCAATTCCAAATTGTACCAAACTTAGTATCAAGTCGAACTCTTCGTACCCATAAGAAAGATTTTCCAAAACTACCTCAATCATTCACTTTAGTAGTAATCTTACTTCCAAATTTCAGGATTCAAACTCTATCCGTTAAACCAAATTAAAATTGTACTAAATTTAGAACAATTTAGAATTTTCGTACCAATTTTTAAAACTTCCTCAACGCAACAGGGCTACAATAATCATACTTTCAAATTGCAGGATTCCACCGCTATCCGTTCACCTACATACAAATTGTACTAAATTTAGTACCATTTAGTGCTTTTCGTAACCATAAGTTTGCTTTTTCAAAACAACCTGAATCCTACTCTTCGAAGGTATTCGTAATTCCAAATTTCAGGATTCCAGCTCTATTAATTCACCCGAATCCAAATTGTATCAAATTTAGTACCATTTCTTTCCCAAACAAAAATTTTAGGATTCCAGCTCTACCCGTTCACCCAAATCCACATTGTACCATATTTAGTACCATTTAGTACTTCTCGTACGCACACGTACGACTTTTCAAAATTTCCTCAATACTACACTCCTACAGTAATCTTAATTCCTAATTCCAACACTATCCGTTTACTAAAATTCAAATTTAGTGCTTTCTGTACCCATAAGTACGAATTTCCAAAACTAACTCAATTCTACTGTCCGACAGTAATCTTAGTTCCAAATTTCAGAATTCCAGCTTTATCCGTTCATCCAAATCCAAATTGTACCAAATTTAGTACCATTTAGTACTTTTCGTACTCAAAGGTACGAATTTCTAAAACTATCTCAATCCTACACCCCTACAGTAATCTTAATTCAAAACTTTAGGATTCCAGCTCTATCCGTTCACCCAAATCCAAATTTAGTACTGCTCGTAATCATAAATACGAACTTCCAAAACCATTTCCTTATTTCAACGCCATTTCCCTACCTTGATACTTAAAATTCAGGATTCCAGTTCTATCCCTTCACCCAAATCCAAATTGTAATAAATTTTGTACCATTTAGTACTTTTCCTACACATAAATACGAATTTCCAAAATTTCCCCAATCCTATGATCCAACAGTAATCTCATTTTCAAATTTCAGGATTCCAGCTCTGTCCGTTCACTCGAATCCCTATTGTACCAAATTTAGTACTTTTAGAACACATAAGTACGAATTTCCAAAACCACCCTCATATCTCAGTCCTACACTTCACAGTAATCTTAATTCCAAATTTCAGGTTTCCAGCTACATACATACGTTCACCCAAATCCAAATTGTACTAAATTTAGTACCATTTAGTACTTTTCGTACCCATAAGTACGAATTTTCAAAACTACCTCAATTCTACACCCCACCAGTAATCTCAATTCCAAATTTCGAGATTCCAACTATATCCGTTCACCCAAATCCCCATTGTCCCAAATTTAGTACCATTTAGTACTTTTCATTCACATAAGTAAGAATTTCCAAAACTTCCCCAGTCCTACACTCCAACAGTAATATCAATTCCAAATTTCAGGAATCCAGCTCTATCCGTTCACTCAAATCCAAATTGTACTAAATTTAGTACCAATTATTACTTTTCGTACACTCAAGTTTCCAAAAACCCTTTGGTGCATCTTTCTTACTCTTCATCAGTGATCCTCAGTCCAAATTTGAGGAATCAAGCCCTATCCGTTCACCAAAACCGAAACTGTACCAAATTTAGTGCTATTTAGTATTTTTCGTACCCTATGTACGAATTTCCAAAACTTCCACAATATTAAACTCCACCAGTAATCTCAGTTCCAAATTTAGAGATTCCAGCGCTATCCGTTCACCCAAATCCCCATTATACAAAATTTATTTCCATTTAGTACTTTCCGTACACATAAGTACTAATTTCCAAAACCACCTTCATATCTTAATCCTACACTTCAACAGTAATATTAATTCCAAATTTCAGGTTTCCAGCTCTATCCGTTCATTCAAATCCTAATTGTACTAAATTTAGCACCGTTAATCCTACACCCCACCAGTAATCTCAATTCCAAATTTCGAGATTCCAGCTATTATCCGTTCACCCAAATCCCCATTGTATCAAATTTAGTACTTTTCATACACATAAGTACGAATTTCCAAAAGTTCTTCAATCCTACACTCCAACAGTAATCTCAATTCCAAATATCAGGATTCCAGCTCTATCCGTTCACCCAAATCCCTATTGTACCAAATTTAGTACTATTTAGTACTTTTCGTACACATAAGCACGAATTTCCAAAACTACCCTCATATCTCAATCCTACACTACAACAGTAACCTTAATTCCAAATTTCAGGTTTCCAGCTCTTTACGTTCACCCAAATCTAAATTGTACTAAATTTAGTACTTTTCGTACACATGATTGGTAATTTTTCAAACCATTTCCTTTTAGAAGCACCACTTGCCAACCTTGATTTCCATACCAAATTCCTATATTCCTATATTCCTGGGGCCTATTATTGATTTCATTAATTATTTAGCGATTTCATCAAATTACAGATTTTGAAATTGAAAATTGAATAGTTATGACTGTACATCTCCATATACGATAAAATTCTTAATTGCAAATAAATCGTGGTAATATGCACAATTCTATTGCACTTTCATTGATTTGCAAACATTTAGTTATTACCAAAAAGTCAGGTCCATACAGTTTTTAGTTGTTGTTATTTCTGGCCGATTTCTGAATTTATTCCCCTAATGTTGTCTTCAACAGCAACTCATTTGTTAATTTGCGTAATTGATGTTTATACACCATTATCACCAACTGCGACATCTGTTGCAATGGAAGATAACAAATGTCTTGTCTTTCTATTATTTAGTGGTTTACGATAAAATATGTGCGCCTAGAAGTAAACTACAAAATTTGAAATTATGTGTGATCTCTTACGATATCAAGAAGTTATGGCATTGTTAATTTTACACATGTCTTGCAGAGGGCCAACTAAGTGAATAAGTACGTAATAGCAATGAAAAATAAGGATTTTTGTTGTTGTTATTTTTTGTGGTTCCAGGACGAATTTTCTAAAACCCGGCCTTATCTCGCACATTTGCATCAACAGTGACCCACTGGTAAAATTTCAAGCTCCTAGCTTTAGCCGTTTTGGCTGGGCGTTGATGATGAGTCAGTCAGTCAGTCAATCACTTATCACCAAGCTCATTTATATATATAGATTTTCTTTTTTCTTTATTTTTCCACTGGTTTAACAGTTTGTCATTCTTTTCGTTTAGTTTATTAAGTAAATATATTAAATGATGAAGGTTGAGTAATATTAAAGAGTATAATAGGTTTATTAATTTTAAGAAGTGTGGGAGGTAGCATATTAAGTTGACTGATTTTTCCTACACCAGAACTTATTATTTTACCTTTAAACTTAAAGTTGTTAAATTTGTATGTATTGTATTGTTATCGAAACCGTCATTACAGACAGACGTCTAGCGCATCTCGGTGGCGAAATTAAGTTTTTTGCGGAAGTTTTTGTCGAAATTAAAATAATATTACCAAACCATTCATCAAAAAGTGGCTTATAACTATTATATATAGTTATAGTTTAGTTAAAAGAACACCTCATTTAATGAAATGCGTGAGCAAAATGCTCAATACTCATCTTCAAAAAATAAGCAATGATGGCAGAAAGAGAAAACGAAACAATAACAACTGGATAATATATCCAAAAGTAAATTTTTAAAGAGTAATTACTACTCAATATAAGATGAAGAGAATGAATTTCAATGTGATGCAAATGAACTATCAAAATTTAAAGACCTCGTGCAAAGCACAGATCAAGTGCAAAGCACAGATCAAGAATCAAGCGAGAGAGATCATGTAACAACGGATGAGAATCCAACTACATCAGCTGATGCTGCAGCAAAAGCAACAACTGATTATGCCAATAAAAACAGCAACAACAAACAAAATCAAATGAATTCTAATGTTCAAAACAAAAAACAAAAAACTCCACCAATTAACATTTTTGATGTTAATTTTTTGTAGTCTTTTGTCATTTACCATAGGATTGATTTTTATTATAAATGATTGTACAATTTTTATTGAATGAGAAGTTGTTTCAATAAATTCTTTAATAATTGTAATAACAATTTTATTAGGTAGAATAAGATTAATTTTCATATCATTTGTTTTAATGATTTCTTCTTTAGTTATTTATTATAGAATGGAATATATAGACAGTGAGTATAAAATTAATCGATATATTATGGTAGTGTTGATATTTGTTATATCAATAATATTATTAATTATTAGTCCAAATTTAAATAGAATTTTATTAGGATGAGATGGATTAGGGTTAGTATCATATTATTTAGTAATTTATTTTCAAAATATTAAGTCATATAATGCTGGAATATTATAGTTATGGAATATAAAAGTCGTAAACGATTTTCATATCAATTTTGTGTACGCGAACGCAAAATGTGTAAAAGTGGTAAAAATTGTAAAAACTTTTTAGTTCTGGAACAGAGCTTTAACAAATGTCGCACAACAGATTTTCTTTTTTAAACAAAAAAAAATATTAACAACGAATTTGGAAAATTTAATTTTTAATTTAAGATTAAAACAACATTTAGTTCAATAATGTTAAGTTTTTTACTGTTAGAAAATATAACGTCATCAAAGTACTCTAAAGGGTTTGAAATCTTCTCTGTAGAAAATTCGTTTCCCTATATTTTACGGGGAGAGCAGTGGTTTTCCTATTCCTTCGTGATAATGCTTTTCTGAATTTTTCACGTAACGCACATATTCCAAAATTGTTTTCAATTACAAAACCAAAATTTGATTCTGGTTTGTGGTCTTTTATTGATTTCCTTAATTTTTTGGTTACGAAAAGTTATAGATTTTACATTTCTATATACCAAGAACGTCATAAAAATTCTTAATTGCAAACAAATCGTGGGAATATCCACAATTTTATCGCACTTTAACTGATTTGCAAACATTTAGACCAAGGCCAAGAAATCGAGTACATACATTTTTTGTTGTTGTTATTTCTGGCAGATTTCTAATTGCCTTAATGATAAGCAGTAAAAACCAACCGATCCAGATTTACGTGTCTGGAATAATTTTGTTTTCACTTGTCGCACAACAGTTTTTCTTTTTTTAAACAAAAAAATTATTACCAACGAATTTGGAAAATTTAATTTTTAATTTAAGATTAAAACCAAATTTAGTTCAATAAAGTTAAGTTTATATACGAGGGGACCCAAAAAGTATGGCGCAACCATCCTACAGCCCTGGAAAATAAAAATGTAATGCATACTGAAAACTTCGGAGAACTGTAGTTATGGTATTGGCATAGACAAACGAATTGTATAGAGAAAAGGTTAGTCATGCTGTGTGCAGTCAACAGACTCAAACCAAAACACTGAATATTTTTCGAAGGCGATTTTTGAGAAAAATGGCAAGATTTTCTTTTACATTTTTATCCGAGGATGTAGATTCCGTCAAAAAGTAACTTTATAGAATTGTATTTATTGTAGTTTTTTT
Organism: Musca autumnalis; assembly: GCF_047663935.1. Lineage (NCBI taxonomy): Eukaryota > Metazoa > Arthropoda > Insecta > Diptera > Muscidae > Musca > Musca autumnalis. The sequence continues at coordinate 116,393 of NW_027411705.1, forward strand.
AATTGAGTTGTTCTGTCAACAAACCCGATGTCTATACGTATATTTAATTTAAAGAATTTCTATAACAATCCAATTAATCATAATAAATAAATTAATCTTTATTATTCACTACAATACAATTAACAACTTCTTGTTTTAATGTAGCTAATTTAGCTGGGTGTTATTCAAAGGATTTAATTTTAGAAATGGTATATTTCGTTTAGTTTATTAAATAAATATATTAAATTATGAAGGTTGAGTAATATTAAAGAGTATAATAGGTTTATTAATTTTAAGAAGTGTGGGAGGTAGCATATTAAGTTGACTGATTTTTCCTACACCAGAACTTATTATTTTACCTTTAAACTTAAAGTTGTTAAATTTGTATGTATTGTATTGTTATCGAAACCGTCATGACAGACAGACGTCTAGCGCATCTCGGTGGCGAAATTAAGTTTTTTGCGGAAGTTTTTGTCGAAATTAAAATAATATTACCAAACCATTCATCAAAAAGTGGCTATAACTATTATATATAGTTACTAGCAAAATGCCCGCTACTTCGTATGCGGAAAGGATATAAAAAAAAACAAATAAACAATATATAATAAGGAAATGACAAACACTGAAAATTTGGTCGCACTTATACCAATTTTAATCAATATTTATTTTTATCTTAGTACTGTACGTACCCCTTAAGTTCGATTTTCAAAAAGATCAGCCGTATCTCACCCTTACACATTAACAGCGAGATCAACGTTGCACACCAATACACACCTTAACTCCAAAAAATAAAAATTCCAGCACTGTCCCTACACCCAAAAACAAATTGAGTACCATTAAGTAATTTTCGTATACTTATGGTACGTATTTCGACGACATATCTCGGCCATACACGGACATTAATACAAAATAATTACAGTAAATTCCATAATAATTACAGTAATTCCAAATCTCAAGATTCCAGCTGTATCCGTTCGTCCAATTCCAAATTGTACCAAACTTAGAATCAAGTCGAACTCTTCGTACCCATAAGTAAGATTTTCCAAAACTACCTCAATCCTTCACTTTAGTAGTAATCTTACTTCCAAATTTCAGGATTCAAACTCTATCCGTTAAACCAAATTAAAATTGTACTAAATTTAGAACAATTTAGAATTTTCGTACCAATTTTCAAAACTTCCTCAACGCAACAGGGCTACAATAATCATACTTTCAAATTGCAGGATTCCACCGCTATCCGTTCACCTACATACAAATTGTACTAAATTTAGTACCATTTAGTGCTTTTCGTAACCATAAGTTTGCTTTTTCAAAACAACCTGAATCCTACTCTTCGACTGTAATCGTAATTCCAAATTTCAGGATTCCAGCTCTATTAATTCACCCGAATCCAAATTGTATCAAATTTAGTACCATTTCTTTCCCAAACAAAAATTTTAGGATTCCAGCTCTACCCGTTTACCCAAATCCATATTGTACCATATTTAGTACCATTTAGTACTTCTCGTACCCATACGTACGACTTTTCAAAATTTCCTCAATACTACACTCCTACAGTAATCTTAATTCCTAATTCCTACACTATCCGTTTACTAAAATTCAAATTGTACCAAATTTAGTGCTTTCTGTACCCATAAGTACGAATTTCCAAAACTACCTCAATTCTACTGCCCGGCAGTAATCTTAGTTCCAAATTTCAGAATTCCAGCTCTATCCGTTCATCCAAATCCAAATTGTACCAAATTTAGTACTATTTAGTACTTTTCGTACCCAAAGGTACGAATTTCCAAAACTATCTCAATCCTACACCCCTACAGTAATCATAATTCAAAACTTTAGGATTCCAGCTCTATCCGTACACCCAAATCCAAATTTAGTACTGCTCGTAATCATAAATACGAACTTCCAAAACCATTTCCTTATTTCAACGCCATTTCCCAACCTTGATTCCCATACCAAATTTGAAGATTCTAGCTTTATCCATTAAAAATATGCAATTGGTACCAAATTTAGAAACTTTTAGTACTTTTCGTACGCTTATAGTTCGAGTTTCAAAATACCCTTTGGTACATCTTCCTAACTCTCCATCAATGACCACTCGTTCAAAATTTCAGATTTCTAGCTCTTCGCGTTTGCCTAATACAATGGATTCCATATTTAGTACACTTTAGCACTTTACACATAAACAAATTGTACCAAATTCTGTACAATTCGATTTTCCAAAACAACCTTAATCCTTCACTTCAACAGTAACCATAATTCCAAATAACAGGATTCCAGCGCTATCCGTGCACTCAAATCCAAGTTGTACCATTTGGTACATTTCGTACCTATAAGTACGAATTTCAAAAACTACTTCCATCTCAATCCTATACTCCAACAGCAGTCTGATCAAATTCCAGGATTCCAGCTATATCCGTTCTCCCAAATCCAAATTGTATCACAGGTAGTACCACTTAGTACTTTTCGTACCCTTACTACCTCAGTCCTACACTCCAATAGTAATCCTAATTTCAAATTTCGGGACTCAAACACTATCCGTCACCCAAATCCAAATTCTACCTCTATAGCCTACCGCGAACGGGTTGCAAATTCTAACTTTTTCCGTTTACTAAAATTCATACTTTAAATTAAAATAAATAAAATTAAAATACTTAAAATTCAGGATTCCTGTTCTATCCGTTCACCCAAATCCAAATTGTAATAAATTTAGTACCATTTAGTACTTTTCGTACACATAAATACGAATTTCCAAAATTTCCCCAATCCTATGCTCCAACAGTAATCTCATTTTCAAATTTCAGGATTCCAGCTCTGTCCGTTCACTCGAATCCCTATTGTACCAAATTTAGTACTTTTCGAACACATAAGTACGAATTTCCAAAACCACCCTCATATCTCAGTCCTACACTTCACAGTAATCTTAATTCCAAATTTCAGGTTTCCAGCTACATACATACGTTCACCCAAATCCAAATTGTACTAAATTTAGTACCATTTAGTAATTTTCGTACCCATAAGTACGAATTTTCAAAACTACCTCAATTCTACACCCCACCAGTAATCTCAATTCCAAATTTCGAGATTCCAACTATATCCGTTCACCCAAATCCCCATTGTCCCAAATTTAGTACCATTTAGTACTTTTCATTCACATAAGTAAGAATTTCCAAAACTTCCCCAGTCCTACACTCCAACAGTAATATCAATTCCAAATTTCAGGAATCCAGCTCTATCCGTTCACCCAAATCCAAACTGTACTAAATTTAGTACCATTTAGTACTTTTCGTACATTCAAGTTTCCAAAAACCCTTTGGTGCATCTTTCTTACTCTTCATCAGTGATCCTCAGTCCAAATTTGAGGAATCAAGCTCTATCCGTTCACCCAAATCGAAACTGTACCAAATTTAGTGCTATGTAGTATTTTTCGTACCCTATGTACGAATTTCCAAAACTTCCACAATACTAAACTCCACCAGTAATCTCAGTTCCAAATTTAGAGATTCCAGCGCTTTCCGTTCACCCAAATCCCCATTATACAAAATTTAGTTCCATTTATTACTTTCCGTACACATAAGTACTAATTTCCAAAACCACCCTCATATCTCAATCCTACACTTCAACAGTAATATTAATTCCAAATTTCAGGTTTCCAGCTCTATCCGTTCATTCAAATCCAAATTGTACTAAATTTAGTACGATTTAGTACTTTTCGTACCCATAAGTACGAATATTCAAAACTACCTCAATCCTACACCCCACCAGTAATCTCAATTCCAAATTTCGAGATTCCAGTTATTATCCGTTCACCCAAATCCCCATTGTATCAAATTTAGTACCATTTAGTACTTTTCATACACATAAGTACGAATTTCCAAAAGTTCTTCAATCCTACACTCCAACAGTAACCTCAATTCCAAATATCAGGATTCCAGCTCTATCCGTTCACCCAAATCCCTATTGTACCAAATTTAGTACTATTTAGTACTTTTCGTACACATAAGCACGAATTTACAGTAACCTTAATTCCAAATTCCAGGTTTCCAGCTCTTTACGTTCACCCAAATCTAAATTGTACTAAATTTAGTACCATTTAGTACTTTTCGTACACATGATTGGTAATTTTCCAAACCATTTCCTTTTAGAAGCACCACTTCCCAACCTTGATTTCCATACCAAATTCCTATATTCCTATATTCCTGGGGCCTATTATTGATTTCATTAATTATTTAGCGATTTCTTCAAATTACAGATTTTGAAATTGAATAGTTATGACTGTACATATCAATATACGATAAAATTCTTAATTGCAAATAAATCGTGGTAATATGCACAATTTTATTGCACTTTCATTGATTTGCAAACATTTAGTTATTACCAAAAAGTGAGGTCCATACAGTTTTTAGCTGTTGTTATTTCTGGCCGATTTCTGAATTTATTCCCCTAATGTTGTCTTCAACAGCAACTCATTTGTTCAACAAACCCAACATCATTTATTGAAAGAATTTTTGTTTTAATTTTAAATTGAAAATCAAAATTTTTACAAATGCATCGTCTGTAATCATCTTTTCTAACTGTATTTTAACGAATGAAAATCTTTTGTGCGACACCTGTTATGTGAAAACTAAATCAGGATCGGTTTGTATTTTTCGCGTAATTTATGTTTAAACCATTATCACCAACTGCGACATCTGTTGCAATGGAAGATAACAAATGTCTTGTCTTTCTATTATTTAGTGGTTTACGATAAAATAAGTGCGCCTAGAAGTAAACTACAAAATTTGAAATTATGTGTGATCGTTTACGGTATCATGAAGTTATAGCATTGTTAATTTGACACATGTCTTGCAGAGGGCCAACTAAGTGAATAAGTACGTAATAGTAATGAAAAATAAGGATTTTTGTTGTTGTTATTTTTTGTGGTTCCAGGACGAATTTTCTAAAACCAGGCCTTATCTCGCACATTTGCATCAACAGTGACCCACTGGTAAAATTTCAAGCTCCTAGCTTTAGCCGTTTTGGCTGGGCGTTGATGATGAGTCAGTCAGTCAGTCAATCACTTATCACCAAGTTCATTTATATATATAGATATATATATCTCTTCATCTCTTCATTATTCTAGTTATTTACCTTTCATTTATGCTGCCACGATCTCGTTAGTGATGCTGCTCTCGAACGTAGTACGGTGGCGAACATAAGCAAAACATCTACTTAATGGAATTAAGGGGAAGAATACAGAAGCCAAATGAGACCTTACAGGACTTCGCAACGGAGGTAGAACGTTTGGTGCTAATGACGTATCCAGGAGAAAACCATCCATTGTTGGACCGTATGAAAATCGAAACATTTGTGAATGGTATACGTGACCCCGAGATCAAACGTGCATCGTATGCGTCACCAAAATCGTCGTTTGCTGAAACCGTGTCGTACGCCCTTACACAAGAGACGGCAAGAATAATCACCAATCCCCAGACTCACAAGGACCGCAAACTGGATACCGAGTTCGATGAACCCAAATCTCGTACTAACGAGATCGTGGCAGCATAAATGAAAGGTAAATAAAATGCCCGCTACTTCGTATGCGGAAAGCATATAAAAACAAATAAACAATATATAATATGGAAATGACAAACACTGAAAATTTGGTCGCCTTAATACCATTTTTAATCAATATTTATTTTTATCTTAGTACTGTACGTACCCTTTAAGTTCGATTTTCAAAAAGATCAGCCGTATCTCACCCTTACACATTAACAGCGAGATCAACGTTGCACACCAATACACACCCTAACGCCAAAAAATAAAAATTCCAGCACTGTCCCTACACCCAAAAACAAATTGAGTACCATTAAATAATTTTCGTATACTTATGGTACGTATTTCGACGATATATCTCATCCATACACAGACATTAATACAAAATAATTACAGTAAATTCCATAATAATTACAGTATTTCCAAATCTCAAGATTCCAGCTGTATCCGTTCGTCCAATTCCAAATTGTACCAAACTTAGTATCAAGTCAAACTCTTCGTATCCATAAGTTAGAGTTTCCAAAACTACCTCAATCCTTCACTTTAGTAGTAATCTTACTTCCAAATTTCAGGATTCAAACTCTATCCGTTAAACCAAATTAAAATTGTGCAAAATTTAGAACAATTTAGAATTTTCGTACCAATTTTCAAAACTTCCTCAACGCAACAGGGCTACAATAATCATACTTTCAAATTGCAGGATTCCACCGCTATCCGTTCACCTACACACAAATTGTATTAAATTTAGTTTTTCAAAACAACCTGAATCCTACTCTTCGACTGTAATCGTAATTCCAAATTTCAGGATTCCAGCTCTATTAATTCACCAGAATCCAAATTGTATCAAATTTAGTACCATTTCATTCCCAAACAAAATTTTCAGGATTCCAGGTCTACACGTTCACCCAAATCTATATTGTACCATATTTAGTACTTCTCGTACCCATACGTACGACTTTTCAAAATTTCCTCAATACTACACTCCTACAGTAATCTTAATTCCAACACTATCCGTTTACTAAAATTCAAATTGTACCAAATTTAGTGGTTTTCGTACCCATAAGTACGAATTTCCAAACTACCTCAATTCTACTGTCCGGCAGTAATCTTAGTTCCGTTCATCCAAATCCAAATTGTACCAAATTTAGTACCATACTGCTCGTAATCATAAAAACGAACTTCCAAAACCATATCCTTATTTCAACGCCATTTCCCAACCTTGATTCCCATACCAAATTTGAAGATTCTAGCTTTATCCATTAAAAATATGCAATTGGTACCAAATTTAGAAACTTTTAGTACTTTTCGTACACTTATAGGTCGAGTTTCTAAATACCCTTTGGTACATCTTCCTATCTCTCCACCAATGACCACTCGTTCAAAATTTCATAATTCTAGCTCTTCGCGTTTGCCTAATACAATGGATTCCATATTTAGTACACTTTAGTACTTTTCGTACCTTTCTACGGCGAATTTCCAAAAACCCCTTTACACAAAAACAAATTGTACCAAATTCTGTACAATTCGATTTTCCAAAACAACCTTAATCCTTCACTTAAACAGTAACCATAATTCCAAATAACAGGATTCCAGCGCTATCTGTGCACTCAAATCCAAGTTGTACCATTTGGTACATTTCGTACCCATAAGTACGAATTTCAAAAACTACTTCCATCTCAATCTTATACTCCAACAGCAGTCTGACCGAATTCCAGGATTCCAAATTGTATCACAGGTAGTACCACTTAGTAATTTTCGTACCCTTACTACCTCAGTCCTACACTCCAATAGTTATCCTAATTTCAAATTTCAGGACTCAAACACTATCCGTCACCCAAATCCAAATTCTACTCTATAGCCTACCGCGAACGGGTTTCAAATTCTAACTCTTTCCGTTTACTAAAATTCATACTTTAAATTAAAATAAATAATATTAAAATACTTAAAATTCAGGATTCCAGTTCTATCCGTTCACCCAAATCCAAATTGTAATAAATTTAGTACCATTTAGTACTATTCGTACACATAAATACGAATTTCCAAAATTTCCCCAATCCTATGCTCCAACAATAATCTCAATTTCAAATTTCAGGATTCCAGCTCTGTCCGTTCACTCGAATCCCTATTGTACCAAATGTAGTACTTTTCGAACACATAAGTACGACTTTCCAAAACCACCCTCATATCTCAGTCCTACACTTTACAGTAATCTTAATTTCAAATTTCAGGTTTCCAGCTACATACATACGTTCACCCAAATCCAAATTGCACTAAATTTAGTACCATTTAGTACTTTTCGTACCCATAAGTACGAATTTTCAAAACTACCTCACACCCCACCAGTAATCTCAATTCCAAATTTCGAGATTCCAGCTTTTATCCGTTCACCCAAATCCCCATTGTATCAAATTTAGTACCATTTAGTACTTTTCATACACATAAGCACGAATTTCCAAAACTACCCTCATATCTCAATCCTACACTACAACAGTAACCTTAATTCCAAATTTCAGGTTTCCAGCTCTTTACGTTCACCCAAATCTAAATTGTACTAAATTTAGTACCATTTAATACTTTTCGTACACATGATTGGTAATTTTCCAAACCATTTCCTTTTAGAAGCACCACTTCCCAACCTTGATTTCCATACCAAATTCCTATATTCCTGGGGCCTATTATTGATTTCATTAATTAGTTATCGATTTCTTCAAATTACAGATTTTGAAATTGAATAGTTATGACTGTACATCTCCATATACGATAAAATTCTTAATTGCAAATAAATAGTGGTAGTATGCACAATTTTATTGCACTTTCATTGATTTGCAAACATTTAGTTATTCACGACATCTGTTGCAATGGAAGATAACAAATGTCTTGTCTTTCTATTATTTAGTGGTTTACGGTAAAATAAGTGCGCCTAGAAGTAAACTACAAAATTTGAAATTATGTGTGATCGTTTACGGTATCATGAAGTTATAGCATTGTTAATTTGACACATGTCTTGCAGAGGGCCAACTAAGTGCATAAGTACGTAATAATAATGAAAAATAAGGATTTTTGTTGTTGTTATTTTTTGTGGTTCCAGGACGAATTTTCTAAAACCCGGCCTTATCTCGCACATTTGCATCAACAGTGACCCACTGGTAAAATTTCAAGCTCCTAGCTTTAGCCGTTTTGGCTGGGCGTTGATGATGAGTCAGTCAGTCAGTCAGTCAGTCAATCACTTATCACCAAGCTCATTTATATATATAGATAGTTTAGTTAAAAGAACTAATTAGAACACCTCATTTAATGAAATGCGTGAGCAAAATGCTCAATACTCATCTTCAAAAAATAAGCAATGATGGCAGAAAGAGAAAACGAAACAATAACAACTGGATAATATATCCAAAAGTAAATTTTTAAAGAGTAATTACTACTCAATATAAGATGAAGAGAATGAATTTCAATGTGATGCAAATGAACTATCAAAATTTAAAGACCTCGTGCAAAGCACAGATCAAGTGCAAAGCACAGATCAAGAATCAAGCGAGAGAGATCATGTAACAACGGATGAGAATCCAACTACATCAGCTGATACTGCAGCAAAAGCAACAACTGATTATGCCAATAAAAGCAGCAACAACAAACAAAATCAAATGAATTCAATTCTAATGTTCAAAACAAAAAACTCCACCAATTAACATTTTGATGTTAAAGAGAATGAACTAATATCTTTCATTAAAAATTGACAATTTCTAAATAAAATAATTTAATATTTATCAATTTGTTCAATTAGATTCATTAATTTATTTTTTTGTAGTCTTTTGTCATTTACCATAGGATTGATTTTTATTATAAATGATTGTACAATTTTTATTGAATGAGAAGTTGTTTCAATAAATACTTTAATAATTGTAATAACAATTTTATTAGGTAGAATAAGATTAATTTTCATATCATTTGTTTTAATGATTTCTTCTTTAGTTATTTATTATAGAATGGAATATATAGACAGTGAGTATAAAATTAATCGATATATTATGGTAGTGTTGATATTTGTTATATCAATAATATTATTAATTATTAGTCCAAATTTAAAAAGAATTTTATTAGGATGAGATGGATTAGGTTTAGTATCATATTGTTTAGTAATTTATTTTCAAAATATTAAGTCATATAATGCTGGAATATTATAGTTATGGAATATAAAAGTCGTAAACGATTTTCATATCAATTTTGTGTACGCGAACGCAAAATGTGTAAAAGTGGTAAAAATTGTAAAAATTGTAAAAATTGTAAAAACTTTTTAGTTCTGGAACAGAGCTTTAACAAATGTCGCACAACAGATTTTCTTTTTTAAACAAAAAAAAAATATTACCAACGAATTTGGAATATTTAATTTTTAATTTAAGATTAAAACAACATTTAGTTCAATAATGTTAAGTTTTTTACTGTTAGAAAATATAACGTCATCAAAGTACTCTAAAGGGTTTGAAATCTTCTCTGTAGAAAATTCGTTTCCCTATATTTTACGGGGAGAGCAGTGGTTTTCCTATTCCTTCGTGATAATGCTTTTCTGACTTTTTCACGTAACGCACATATTCCAAAATTGTTTTCAATTACAAAACCAAAATTTGATTCTGGTTTGTGGTCTTTTATTGATTTCCTTATTTTTTTGGTTACGAAAAGTTATAGATTTTACATTTCTATATACCAAGAACGTCATAAAAATTCTTAATTGCAGACAAATCGTGGGAATATCCACAATTTTATCGCACTTTAACTGATTTGCAAACATTTAGACCAAGGCCAAGAAATCGAGTACATACATTTTTTGTTGTTGTTATTTCTGGCGGATTTCTAATTGCCTTAATGATAAGCAGTAAAAACCAACCGATCCAGATTTACGTGTCTGGAATAATTTTGTTTTCACTTGTCGCACAACAGTTTTTCTTTTTTTAAACAAAAAAATTATTACCAACGAATTTGGAAAATTTAATTTTTAATTTAAGATTAAAACCAAATTTAGTTCAATAAAGTTAAGTTTATATACGAGGGGACCCAAAAAGTATGGCGCAACCATCCTACAGCCCTGGAAAATAAAAATGTAATGCATACTGAAAACTTCGGAGAACTGTAGTTATGGTATTGGCATAGACAAACGAATTGTATAGAGAAAAGGTTAGTCATGCTGTGTGCAGTCAACAGACTCAAACCAAAACACTGAATATTTTTCGAAGGCGATTTTTGAGAAAAATGGCAAGATTTTCTTTTAAATTTTTATCCGGGATGTAGATTCCGTCAAAAAGTAACTTTATATAATTGTATTTATTGTAGTTTTTTTAATTGAGTTGTTCTGCCAACAAACCCGATGTCTATAGGTATATTTAATTTGTCTATGGCAAAGGGTTGTATATGAAGCAATGGCTTTAGGTAAAATAAGTTTTCTGAGGTTTATTTGAAGATCTTCTACAACTTATTTAAGGACAATGTCAAAATTGTGGTTTTTGGAACCTGAAAATCAAAAAAAGTAAATACAATATAAAATCTACCAAGACAAGACATACTAGACGTAAATAAATCTTATTTACAAAAAAATTATGGATTCACCTGAGGAAAAAACCTGGAAAAATACCCTCCACTAATATGCGAAACTTAATAAAGATCAATGGCAAAAATACTAATAAAATATGACATTTCGAAATGTATTTTTTTATATCGTGTAAAGTACCCTTACCTATTCATATAACTTACATTTAAAATTAGTGTTCAGTGAAAAACAAATTTGTGCTTTGAATGATGACTATAATATCTTTGATTTCTAAGACGATCCGAAATCAAATTCGTTCGAATTACTACCAAACGCCTTTCGGTGTAGAAAATGGTTGTTCGACTGAAAACAAACATTGAGACCAAGGCCAAGAAATCAAGTACATACAGTTTTTGTTGTTGTTATTTCTGGCAGATTTCTGATTTTATTGCCTTAATGATATTTGAAACAGTAAAAAACTTAACTTTATTGAACTAAATTTGGTTTTAATCTTAAATTAAACATTAAATTTTCCAAATTCGTTGGTAATAATTTTTTTTGTTTAAAAAAGAAAATCTGTTGTGCGACAAGTGAAAACAAAATTACTCCAGACACGTAAATCTGGATCGGTTGCGACATCTGTTGAAACGGAAGAAAAACTTCTAATGTGGTTTTATAATTTGGTGGTTTGCGATAAATGATACGATAAAACCTGCGCCTAGAAGTAAACTACAAAATTTGAAATTATTTGTGATACTTGACGCTATATTTAAATGTTACGTTATATAATAGCAAAATATAACGATATATATATATAAACAAAAATCGTATAATAATTTTTTTTGTTTAAAAAAGAATATCTGTTGTGCGACAAGTGAAAACAAAATTACTCCAGACACGTAAATCTGGATCGGTTAGTTTTTACTGCTTACATTACGTTAATACTATACAATTGCGACATCTGTTGAAACGGAAGAAAAACTTCTAATGTGGTTTTATAATTTAGTGGTGATACGATAAAACCTGCGCCTAGAAGTAAACTACAAAATTTGAAATTATTTGTGATAATTGACGGTATCTTGCCATTTTATCCGAGGATGTAGATTCCGTCAAAAAGTAACTTTATAGAATTGTATTTATTGTAGTTTTTTTAATTGAGTTGTTCTGTCAACAAACCCGATGTCTATACGTACATTTAATTTGTCTATGGCAAAGGGTTGTATATGAAGCAATGGCTTTAGGTAAAATAAGTTTTCTGAGGTTTATTTGAAGATCTTCTACAACTTATTTAAGGACAACGTCAAAATTCTGGTTTTTGGAACCTGAAAATCAAAAAAAGTAAATACAATATAAAATCTACCAAGACAAGACATTCTAGACGTAAGTAAATTTTATTTACAAAAACTTTATGGATTCACCTGAGAAAAAAACCTGGAAAAAGACCCTCCACTAATATGCGAAACTTCATAAAGATCAATGGGAAAAATATCAATAAAATATGACCTCTAATGTGGTTTTATAATTTGGTGGTTTGCGATAAATGATACGATAAAACCTGCGCCTAGAAGTAAACTACAAAATTTGAAATTATTTGTGATACTTGACGCTATATTTAAATGTTACGGTATATAATAGCAAAATATAACGATTTTTGTTATTTATATATATATATATATATATATATATATATATATATATATATATATATATATATATATATATATATATATATATATATAAACAAAAATAGTTTTATTTTGTTATTATATACCGTAAAAAAAAGATGAATAGTACTAAATTTGGTACAATTTGAATTTGGGCGAAACGATTCTGAAATTTGGAATTAAGATTTCTGTTGGCGTGTAGGGTTGAGGAAGTTGTGGAAATTCGTAATCATGGGTACAATTTGGATTTGGGTGAACGGATATAGCAGGAATTCTGAATTTGGAATTAAGATTACTGTTGGAGTGTTTGATAGAGGTAGGTTTGGAAATTGGGACCTGTGGGAACAAAAAGTACTAAATGGTACTAAATTTGGTACCATGTGTATTACGGTGATCGGATGCCGCTGTAATCCTGAAATTTGGAATTAAGATTACTGTTGGCGTGTAGGATTGAAGTAGTTGTGGAAGTTCGTACTCATGGGTACGAATAGTACTAAATTGTACAAATTTGGTAAAATTTTGATTTGGGTGAACGGATACAGCGGGAATCCCGAGATTTGGAATAAGAAGTACTGTTGGAGCGCAAGGTTGATAAAGTTTTGGAAATTTTTAGTTATGGGTAAATGGTACAAAATTTGGTACAATTTGGATTTCAGTGATAGGATACATTTGGAATCGTGAAATTCGGAAATAAAATTGATGTTGGAGTGCTGATAGAAGGTTTAGAAATTCGTACTTTGGATACGAATATATATATATATATATATATATATAAACAAAAATCGTTTTATTTTGTTATTATATACCGTAAATGATCACAAATAATTTCAAATTTTGTAGTTTACTTCTAGGCGCACTTATCACCAAGCTCAAATATATATTATATATTATATATTATATATTATATATTGTATATTATATATTATATATTATATATTATATATTATATATTATATATTATATATTATATATTATATATTATATATTATATATTATACTAGCAAAGTACCTGCTACTTCGTATGCGGAAAGGATATACAAAACAAATAAAAAATATATAATATAGAACGGTGAACATAGATAATTTTTTGTAAGTGCGTAAGTCCTATTTTCCTCACGCCTACACATCAAGAGCCAGCCATAATTGTTGAGATATTTTAATTGGGGTGCTCAGCGCCAAGACATAGTATTATTTAGTACTTTACATATAAATACGAACCTCCTCCTAATATTTCAAAATTCTTATTACACAATAACAAATTGAACGAAATCCTGTACCATATAGTACAATTCGTATATTTATGGTACATATTTCCTAAATCTGACTTTATTACCAAATAACAACAGTAATCTTAATTCAAAATCTCACGAATCCAGGTCTATTTGATAGTCCAATACAAAATTGTATCATGCATTGAACCATCTTCGCATTCCCAAGACTACCAAATCCTAATTGTACCAAATTTAGTACTTTTGTAAACATAAGTACGAATTTCCAAAACAAACTCCAACAGTAATCTCAATTCCAAATTTCAAGGTTACAGCTCTAGCTCAAATCCAAATTGTATCAAATTTGGTACCATTTAGTACTTTTCACACCCATAACCGAAATTTCTAAAACTACCTCAATCCTACACTTCCACAAGTACTATAATTGCAAATTTGAGGATTGCAGCTGCATCAGATCACCGAAATCCAAATTGTACCAAATTTAGTACTTTTCGTACCCATAATTAAAAATTTTCCAAACTACCTCAGTGCTAAGTTCAAACAATAAGCTTAATTCCGAATTTCAGGATTCCAGATATATCCGATCACTCAAATCCAAATTTGGTACAATTTAGTACTATTCGTATCCAAAGTACGAATTTCTAAACCTTCCTCTATCAGCACTCCAACATCAATTTTATTTCCGAATTTCACGATTCCAAATGTATCCTATCACTGAAATCCAAATTGTACCAAATTTTGTACCATTTACCCATAACTAAAAATTTCCAAAACTTTATCAACCTTGCGCTCCAACAGTACTTCTTATTCCAAATCTCGGGATTCCCGCTGTATCCGTTCACCCAAATCAAAATTTTATCAAATTTGGTACAATTTAGTCCTATTCGTACCCATGAGTACGAACTTCCACAACTACTTCAATCCTACACGCCAACAGTAATCTTAATTCCAAATTTCAGGATTACAGCGGCATCCGATCACCGTAATACACATGGTACCAAATTTAGTACCATTTAGTACTTTTTGTTCCCACAGGTCCCAATTTCCAAACCTACCTCTATCAAACACTCCAACAGTAATCTTAATTCCAAATTTCAGAATTCCTGCTATATCCGTTCACCCAAATCCAAATTGTACCCATGATTACGAATTTCCACAACTTCCTCAACCCTACACGCCAACAGAAATCTTAATTCCAAATTTCAGAATCGTTTCGCCCAAATTCAAATTGTACCAAATTTAGTACTATTCGTACACATGAGTACACATTTTCAAAACCACCTCCTTATATCAATTCATCTTCTAAAACTTGATTTTCATTCCGAATTTTAAGATTTTAGCTCTATCCGTTCACTTAATACCAAATGGTACTAAATTTAGTAACTTTTCGTACACTTATAGTTCGAATTTCCAAAAAACCCTTTGCTACAACTTTCTAACTCTCCATCAGTGAACCTCATTCCAAATTTCAGAATTCTAGCTCTTCGCGTTTGCTTAATACTATGGGTACCATATTTAGGACTTTTCGTACCGTTCTAGTTCGAATTTCCAAAAATGCAGCCTTATCTGACACCTTGGGACCAAGAGGGACACTCCCTCAAAATTTCAAGAGTCTAGCTCCAGCCGTTTAGCCTGGGCGTTGATTACACTGTGCCACAAATTGGAACTCAAGGTCTGTGCGGTGGAAAATTCCTTTTGGAGATGAAAGCCCTTAGTGAGTATATTAAGAACCATAGGTCAAGATTCTGAGATATCGCGCGATGAATTTTTTGAATTTTCGTCTGTGATGCTTGAGAAAATAACTTTATATCTCTGTTTGCCGTTATTGTAGCTTCATTTTGAGATTACATGTCTTCAGTCAAATCGAATGGCGAATCTTTTTGTAGAACATTTCATTCTTCTAACTCAATTCCTTTCGTGTCTTTTTCGTCCTTTCTTTCTTGAACCGTAGTAAAAGTACCACAAGATGAGATTTTACAGCATCCAAATATTCCACAAAAATGTTGCTCAGAGAATTTTAGGTATGGTTCTCATTGACAGCTAATCGATATTGTCACGTTTTCATTGTCTTTTTTGACATTTACCCGGTTTTTGTTCAGAAAAAAACCTGTTTTGTTTTTCTGTATATTCGTTACTTGTTATTTATTGGTAGGTAGACATACCCAATGGTTATCGCTTATATTGAC